>NC_135215.1:26493319-26784646 GCF_052324685.1 Brachyhypopomus gauderio | reverse complement strand
AACAACTTCCTTAATCACGTGATCTGGAAATCGCTAGACAAAATAACCTGCCTTGCATTATGTTATGTAGAATTTAATCTTTGACAGTACGAACAAAAACACATGAAACGATTTACAGAAAACTCCTGAAACCTCCATTATTAACGTTAACTGGCCTTAAAAGCAGTGAAACAGAAATATAAAAAGTCCTGTTTCTGGCAAGTATTTCACCACATACTTTTGAATGTCTCTGCATCTTTTTGTACGTAGGGTACATACTATGATCACAGACTTCATTACTCTACAGTTCATGACTCCGTTCAGCACGCCATGCATGTCGTCCCACAAAGGCTGTGATATTAACCATTTAAAACCAGTGACGCCAAATGAAAGGAAGACTGAATTTGCTGAATTCAGTTTAGCAGTGTTAGCTTGTCTTACAGGAACAGTAGGACACCGTTCACTTCACAGCTCTGCCGTTTTTAAGCTAACTGGATATTTAGGATGGAAGGTGAGGTTTGGCCTCTGCAAATGTGCATCTCTGGATTTTGGAAAAAGGATGAAAGTCAAAGTCTGAGCAGAGCCTTCCCCATCAACAAGGGCATCACCCATACGAGGAGCCCTGAACGTGGTGTGAAGGAGAATAGTTTTAGGCTTTAATAGTCAGATTTGAAACTGTGTCCCTCATGCACTGTGATTCACTCACATGCTGTAGAACACAGTTTTTTTTGTATTAAATCTGCAGTTATACCTTTTCTGCACAAGGACATTTTACTTTCTAACATTTTAAAGTGCAAAATATAATTAGAACAAAATGCATGTACATCACAAAGAGAGGCACAGTTTGTCCGTGTCTGACATATTTTGAGACTGTTTGTCCCAGACACTGCAGTGGTTTACTATAAATCTCATCCGTCTTCTAACCATCACAGCTCATATATGCACGTGTCTTCCACTCTAAAGTACATCCTCCTCCTGTGGTTTCTTGTGGTCATTATGAAAACCTCTCATGAAAATTCAACTGGGCAAATCTGAAATAACCAACATTTACCCTGTCCAGTTTAAAAGCACAGTATGGCACTTATTGGTGCAAATTAGCAATTCATTCCATTTAACCAATTATTAATTTTTAGCAATTGAAAATTAAAAATACATTTTGACCAAATTTTCTTGAATGTTGTCTGAATGCATCATTAAACATAAAGATCTGAACAGAGGCTAAAAAGCAGGCACATCACTGTAACACACCCAGTAGGTTTAGGAAAGATTGCATTTTATTCTTCAGATGTGTCAGCAGCTTTAACGTATTAAATTATTATTGTTTGTTTTTTTTGTTTGTTTTTCTTTTTTTTTTTTTTTACAAATTTGCTTGTTTTTATCATCATGACATTTTTCATTTGTGCTCAGCAGGTGGCGCTTACATCTGCAGGGTGGATCTTGTTTGGAGTGAGAACTGGCAGCGCTGGCGCGGGTGGGTACCAGAGCCGTGGGACGAGGAGGATGATGAGGAGGAAGATGAGGATGACATGAGGAGGATGACGATGACGAGGAGGAGGAGGATGAGGAAGATGATGAGGAGGAGGATGGCCTGTGGCAAGTTACGCAGTCGAGGACTTGTCGGTTCACCTCTCTGAAGTTTGATGTCTCGGCTTATCAAGCAAGCGCCGGGAAGAAGGGCTGAAAGGCTCCATGGAGATAGACCGAGACAGCCAGGCGCGAGAGAGGGCGTAGTCGGCCAGGCGCAAGAGAGGCCGGGGCCAGCCAGTCGCGAGAGAGGCCGGGGCCAGCCAGGCGCGAGAGAGGGCGGAGCCAGCCAGTCGCGAGAGAGGCCGGGGCCAGCCAGTCGCGAGAGAGGCCGGGGCCAGCCAGGCGCGAGAGAGGGCGGAGCCAGCCAGTCGCGAGAGAGGCCGGGGCCAGCCAGTCGCGAGAGAGGCCGGGGCCAGCCAGGCGCGAGAGAGGGCGGAGCCAGCCAGTCGCGAGAGAGGCCGGGGCCAGCCAGTCGCGAGAGAGGCCGGGGCCAGCCAGGCGCGAGAGAGGGCGGAGCCAGCCAGGCGCGAGAGAGGGCGGAGCCAGCCAGGCGCGAGAGAGGGCGGAGCCAGCCAGGCGCGAGAAAGGGCGTGCGAGGACAGGCACTTGTAGAGGCTTCTGGGAGTTATGAGTAGACAGATGGACGGGGGCAGGCCTTTGGTCTAAAACTCATTTCTGTATGGACATAATTGTTTAGGCCTGGTCTCTCCTTAGCATTACAAGTGCAAAACGAATGAACTGATTATGCAATTAATTTAACACATGAATATTAAATTCTCCCATAAAATCAAGTATAAATTCGGCCATGAGTCAGCATGACTCACGCCTGACCACTTGGATAAACTGTGGAAAAGAAAATCATTTGTCCTCTATGTTACAGTCACAATAGGCAAGACGGGTTTGTCTGGAAAGGCCAAGTGGACCTGTTATCATGACACGACACTCGTGTTGTGAGGTTCTTCACTGAGAAGTTCAGAGGTACAATGCGCTCACAGCATAAGACCTGCAAACACTGCAGCACTTCAGTTGTAAAATAAAAAACCAAAAAGGAAATATTAAAAAAGAGAAAAAAACACTGAATAGTAGCGCGTGTACACACACACACACACACACAAGGCAGAGAAATCCATGGGGATTGCTGGGTCGTTGCCTATGGCTGCGAGGGAGAAAAACAACAACCTAATGATTACTAGTTAACAAAGTGCTGCTACAGTTACAAAGACACTCAACAGCTAAGTGCAACGCCGCATTATGGAAATTGTTGTAGTGTGCATGGGATTAAATATTCAGGAAAACAATTCCATTTTCTGGATGTAATAAAACATTGTAAAAATTGCCCTGCGTTCCACACACAAACACACACACACACACACACACACACACAGGAACCCATCTGTTCCAAACTGTACAAAACATTTCTCTTTTTTATCTCTATTATACACACAAACATAATTTGTTAATAGCTCATTATGTTTTAGTACATGATACGGTGAGTTCTGTGCAAACTGTCAACTTTAGTCTAAGACATTCTTCTCGAGATATGACATTCAGAGTTACTTGTTTGACTAAGACTGTTCTCTAGCTGAGCCTACACATATGGAATGTGTCCTCTTATGCTCAAACATACACTGACTCACACACACCCAGAGTTTGTAATTGGTGGTGGGGTTGTGTGAGTGAACGTCCCACAGAGCAATTGAGCTGTGAAAGCAAAAGTCAAGCAGTCCATCAGAAGAACCTGATATGGGAGAGATGAGGAGAAGAGTGGAATCAGAGACTTTAAAGCGAAACTCTTCACAGGGCCGTTCAACTCTGGGCCTAATTAACACACGTGTTCCCCCAGGATGAGCCGTGTGAGAGACCTGGGCCTTCCTTTGGAGCCAGGCACATCAACGCTCTCTGCTGCTCACCCATGGCTGGTGTCAGTCCTACACACACACACACACACACGCACACACACACACAAACGTACGCTCACACACGTGCACGTTCACACACACACACACACATATACACACACGCATATACACACACACTACTAGCTGATGCTGCCCCCAATGTTGAGTTTGAGGCTCTTCATGCAGTGCAGGAGGGAGTCTTTCTCCATCTGGGCCTCAGCCAGCGCCATCTTGGTTTTGGACAATTCCACTTTTAAACATTCGTTCTCCTCTAGCAGCAGCTACAGAGAAGAACACAAACCACATTCAGAATGCAATGCACAACATGCATCTCAGACATTCTAGTTTATTTAATTGTCGGCATTCATAAGGATCCATACTACTAGTGACAGAAAGTAATCTCAATAACAGCTCACACAACAGGTCTCATAGCCCAAAGAAAATTCTAAATCTTGCAACATATTCACTTCGCTCTCCATGGACTCAGTCTGCTCATAATCTAAGAAAGAGGAGTTTGGCTTAGCCAGGCCCATCAGTGTGTTTGGTTTAACTATAGAAGAAACCATAGCAGTACCTCCTCAGGCTGCCCTAAAAGGGATCCTTTTCAGGTATAACAGATGTAGAAGGCACAATTGAATAAAAAGAAACTGTAATTATCTGAAGTCTTTCCTCAGTCGCGAAGCTGTTTATTGTCCTCCCCTGACTGGGTTCGCCAAGTGCTGGCTTTACTGGCTAGCTCGCCAACGTCACACATGAGCACAAAAATTCATCATTCATTTCATGCCAGACTGAATCTGTGGCAGACGGCCAGAGTGAAAGCCCGCAAGACTGAGGCCAGGTTTGTTTTGTCCCCAGACTACAGATTCTGTACTGCCAGTTCCAAAAGTGTATATGCTGTGTCATAGTTTGTAGCAAGCAGTCATACTGAATATACGGGTGTTCATTACGCTATACCTTTTCTCTACTGGTGGGGATGGGGCTTGTGGGTGACAGAGGTGCAGTCTGAGTGGCTTTCGGCTCAGTGGCCACGCCCATAGGAACCTCAGGGACAGAACTGAGCCTGCTGTCAGTCACAGGCCCCGCCTTCTGAGGCTCTGCCTCTGCAGCACGCTCAACTGTCAAATGGAAGAGGAAGGGGAGGGGCCAATATAAAACAGGCATCATTCAAAATCTGTTCAATTTCAAAATAAAGTCCAGGCATAAAAAAAAAATTGAAAACGGGTAAACCATTAACATGCGTGGAATAAAAAGAAAGGGATTACATTCAGGAAAGGAGAAAACGAGCACAGAGAGAGAGAGAATAAAAAAACAGAAGTGTTAATGTCACCTCCAATGTGAAAGGAGCCATCATCCTTGCGCAGCACCAGGAGATGGTGAATGTGCAGCGCCATCGTGGTGGTCTCCGGCTCTGCTGGGCTGTCCAGAGGGCCTTCATCCTACAACCCACAGACCAACAACGCAGCATGAAGACAGTGGCAGGAGCAGGCGTGGTGGGAAAACCCCCCGCAGGCATGGATCTGCATCGCACGCACCTTCAGGTTGACGTGTGTGTCTCTGATCATGATCTCCATGGGCAGCACTTGGGAGGTGGAGTCGTCCTCCAGGAAGACGCCGAGGTTTCTCAGGGTCGTCATCAGGAAGTCGGCGTTGAAGGCCTGTAGGTGGCACTGCAGGAAGCCGTTGCGCTCGCACAGCGGGGAGTGGGCGGCGGCCTCTGGGCCGCTTTCCACCCGGAGACGCACCTCTGGAGTCTGCTGCTCGCTGGAGAGGTCCTGCTCTGAGCCAGAGTCTGCCACACACACACACACGCGCGCGCGCACGCACACACAAGCATCAGGAAAATGCTTAATTTATCCAAACCTCCTGTGAGCACACAATTTAATAAAAAGTCCTCAAGACCAATTTCATAACACAGGTCTCAATCACCTGTGACTCCACAAACGCACACAACCTGGAGATCAGTCATGAGTGTTGTCCCTCGGGGATATCGCCGTGTCGGAGTATAATAAAATGTTCGTAACGTTCTAACGTTCTTGGATGTGGGCAGACGGGCCACACAAGGGGGATAACGGTCTCCTGAGCGGCATACAGCCCTAATGTGACTCTTCAGCCAATACACCGGACTAAATGCAGTGCAGAAATGTGTCTCTGAAGGCACAGGCTGGAATCACATTATACATCACTGAAACACGCTGCCAGTCCAAACCTACAATAGTAGAGGGACAGTATTTTACTCTAAAGCTGGGTTATTTTGTGTGTGCGTGTGTGTGTGTGTGTGAGCATGAGCATGTGTAGCTAAATTTCTCCTGAACCAGCAGTTTGGCTTCTGCAGCACTCAGTAGGTTACGGCAGCTGAATCCCAACAGCAGAACCGCAGAGCTGTGTGAAGGTGTGTAGAGGTGTGTATGTGTCTGTATTAGGCCTGTCGCGATAATTACATTATCGACTTATCATACGATAATTTTTTTAACCGCGATCATTTTTGCTGATGTCGATAATTGGCCATTGGGTTTTTAAATTTGTTTACATGAGAATAAACCGCAACTACGTTAGATTTCAGAAAGGCACGCAGTGCTGCTCTCTCGCACCCCCTCCCCCCTTAAGGGAAGATGAATCTGATCAGAGAGCGACATCTACCGTTTAGGAAATGAGTGCAGTACACGGAGAGCATATGCGTCAATAACAGTGCCGCCACACACACAGGTGGAGATGTGTTAACTCACGAACGTATTCGAGGCTAACAGGACTCGAAATAATTCGCTTTTTATCACATTATTTAGTGGTTGTTTATTATAGTGACCGTAGCGCGCGACTCCGCACACCTCGCTCGAACCTCTGCGAACGGCGCAAACGTTCATACTTTCCGCGTCACATTCTGTGCAGTGTTGTTCGAAACGATATGTGGTAGTTTAAAGAAATACCCCTCAAAAACAGGGGAAGGAACATTTACCTGACAAAAATTAATGTTGCTTTGTGTTTCAGGTTTGAAAAGTGCTGGAATTTGTTCGTTTAACAACAAATAGCTGTCTGACTGAACAGTTCTCTTGTATTACGTTAACAAATACGAGCCTCTTGTAATTCCAGGACAAAACATGAGAGAACGTGAAGACGTTAAGATTGGGCGTTTTGAAAATAAACCACCATTAAATAATTTGATGCCACCGCGATTACGTCATTTTCGAGGGTCCGCGCCGCGTCAAGTTTAAACCAGGCTTAACTCACTATATAGCCAAAGAGAAGCTGCCGTTAAATACGGTCGAAAAGAAAACATTTCTAAACATGCTGCAAAGATTTGACAAGCAGTATGAACTGCCAAAGAAAACCTATATCTCCCAAACTGCCATTCCAACCTTATATAATGAAGTGAAAGATGGCATTCTGAAAGAGATTAGACATCTCATTTTACTCTGCCACTACAGATATGTGGTCAAGCTCAAATATGACCCCAAAAATGAGCTTTACAATACATTACATTACTACACACTGGTGTAATTGTATTATTATGCTACTATAATATTATTGTGGCATATTGTCTTAAAGCTCCTTTGGGGAGCCCAGAAGAAATTCTATAATGGCACTTTTAAATGACAATATTATCGTTTATCGCAATAATTCCTGGGACAATATATCGTTCTGAAAATTTTGTTATCGTGACAGGCCTAGTCTGTATGTGTGTGTGTACGCATGTGGAGGTGTGTGTACGCGTGTGGAGGTGTCTATACTAAATATCGAAATCGATCGAAATTGTGTCACGATCTCAAGCCTCGAAGTCAAAAAGATGATCGACGATCCCTCCCTGTAAGCTACGCAAGCACCCACACTACGCAAAGTAAAGCCTGGTTTATACTTGACGCGGCGCGAGGGTCCGCATGCCGAAAATGACGTAATCGCGGTGGCTCTGTCCGTGCGCAAGGGCCTCGTGCGCTGGCGATTCGCGTGCACCTCTCGAATTTTGTAACTTTGCGCGCGCCACGCCTCAGCGCAATGAACAATGTCATGTTTGTAGGGTTCATACACCTTTATAAGGTGGAATTCAAGCACTTGTACGTCACTTTCAAGTTCCATTTCAATATTTCCCAGCACGTTAAACCTAATTAAGTTAAATATTTATACATATACTCATAATGATTCGAAATAATTTGCTTTTTTAATCACATTATTTAATGGTGGTTTATTTTCAAAACGCCCAATCTTAACGTCTTCACGTTCTCTCATGTTTTGTCCTGGAATAACAAGAGGCTCGTATTTGTTAACGTAATACAAGAGAACTGTTCAGTCAGACAGCTATTTGTTGTGAAACGAAGTAGTCACAATTTCAAGCATTTTAGCCTAACTTTACTTTAGCCTAAATTCCAGCACTTTTCAAACCTGGAACACAATGCAACATTAAAATTCGTCAAGTAAATGTTCCTTCCCCTGTTTTTGAGGGGGTTTCTTTATTCTACCACATATCGTTTCGGAGAACACTGCAAAGAATGTGACGCTCGCGAAAGTATAAGGTCGCATCTTACAACTAAAGTGTTGCCCTCCATGTATGAAGACACTAAAGAAATTGTTTTAAAATAAATTTTGTAGGATAGAGTTTAGTTTGTTAAGGCTCTATTTGTTCTATTATTTTGTACATGTTTTATTATTTTGTTTTTTTATTATTTATTTTATGTTGCACATTGCTGTTTTAATAGTGTTATTAAACACTATTAAACTTGCTGCTACCAAAAAAGCCACTAGATAGCAGGTACCCTCTGTGACCTCATTTTTGTTATTATTATTTGTTTGTTTTTGTTGTTTTCCACTGAGAACAAGATTGTTACATTTATCTTAATTAAATTATTTACGTTTGACCATTAGTGCCTAATGTGATGTATTACAGATCACTTCCATCACCCCTAGTGTATACGCGGGTAAATTTGTGAGGTACAGCTCCTTTCTGGCTTTAGTGCAGCTCACAGCAGACGACAAAAGGAACGTCTGAGGTGCTCAGAAACTAAATCCACCCCAGGACCGGACAGGACAGGGAGACACACAGAAAAGCCTCACTGCACACACGCACACACATGCAGTTCACCAACGCGCACACACACCTCAAAGCCACCACACACAAACATAAACAATACCGTCACTGCACTGATCATCCGTTTGGGGGGAGACCAGTCCTAAGGGATGCAGTCTCGTTATACTGATGTATAGTAACAGGTCCCTCTTCACTCTATTTCACACTCACACACACACGCTCAATATTAAAGAGGTGGTCTTACTGAGACTGCGGTTGCTAAGATACTGGCGTAGACTGATGTTGCCCAGCTGATTGGGCCGAATCTGCCCCACCTCCAGAGCCAAAGCAGTGTTATCACCTCTCAGGTCCAGAGAGGTGCACACAGAGTGGGCCTTCAGAACCAGAACTGAAACCTGGGGTAGAGAAGGCACAGTGTGTAAGACAAAGAGCAGGGGTGATTTGTGTGTGTGTGTGTGTGTGTGTGAGAGAGAGAGAGAGAGGGAGAGAGAGTACCAGGTCTTTGGTAGGGTCATCAGTGCTCTGTGAGGTGGCGCTGACTGCATCAGGTGACTGGGAGTCATCACCGTCCTGCATCAGAGCATCAGTGGCCTGTTCAGGAACGCTCGACTCACTCAGAGCTGCCTTAAAACCAGAGATAGACATGTCGTCTACACACACACACACACACACACACACACGCGCAACATATAGGTCACGGTTTGATGCCACACACATGGAATGAATGACAATACAAAAAATGCTAACGGAGCACATAGAGCAACACTGCCACCTGGTGGCCACATCTCCGACATGGCAGAAAATGAAACCTTGCAGCTCAGACTGTGCCCAACCAAGCAGGAGAGGACAGGAGCCCATGAAGGAGAGCGAGGCTGGTGGGTATACCTTTCTCCAGCAGGCCGTAGCCATCCCCGTCCTCCATTAAATAGCTGTCTATGGAGATGCTGTCCAGAGACTGCAGCGAGGGACTCTTCTTCATGTTCTTATAAGACACCGAGTAGTTGGACTGGGACCGGTCACGCATGAGACGCCCACTGCAACACACGTGAGAGGCAGTGAGAGCGGAGCAGAGGAGTACGGGGAGACGTGACGGTGCCCTGACACGAGTTAGCTCATTTACGTCACCGTACGTGGTGATGCTACGGGTTACAGGGTCATTAGGGAACAGTCCCATTAGTGAGGTCGCGTATCTGACCAAATCAGTGTCCTCATTATGCAAATGTAAATAACAGTCAACCACCAGCTGTGTGCATGACCACACAGTAAAGACTAACAGACTAACACACACACACACTCACGGATGTATGAGCACACAGACTAACACACGCACACACTCACGGATGTATGAGCACACTCACAGACTAACACACGCACACACTCACGGATGTATGAGCACACTCACAGACTAATACACGCACACACACACACACAGAGGCTGAAATGGGCACAATCATGTCACGATTATTCAGTGGACATCAAGCACACACACTCTTGCACGCATGAACACACGGCCACAAAGCCCCACAGGGCAGGTCTTACATGTTGGATATGGAATATAAGGAAGTAGATCTGGTGTGTGTAGAGGTCAAGAGGTCAGATAAACTCCCTTTCCTTTAGAGAGAGAGAGTGAAACACAGCTCAGTAACAGGTAGAGAGGAGAGAAGCTGTCATGTGCAAGCCGCCACCAATCCACATACGGCCGAGTACAACATTACAGGACATTCACACTGAGAAGCTGTCATGACAGAGCGAGTCTTTGTCTGTCCTGACCGATGCAGACGGGTCATTCCGATAATAACCAGTGTTTTATTTCACGAGGCACCTCGTCATCCGTCTCACTGTGACTGCTAGAGTTTTGAAGGCCGTTGCAGTGATGTCGTTTTACCTGGACATGGACTGGGGTAGTCGGGCTCCGTGGTTCTTCTCGGTGCAGTTTCGGGAGAGCGGGTCACTCGTGGCTTCCGGCGCTGCCACCCTGCACAGCGAGGGCTCCCCCTGCAGGGCTGGGGGCTCGGCGACGCTCCCCTCCCCCTCCGCGCTCTTCTCCTCTGAGGCGGGCGGGTGAGGCGGCCTCTCCCCGGCCTCGCTGCCGCCCTCGCTGCCGGCCTCCGGCGAGGGAGCCGAGCCCAGCGGGCTGCCCGCCGCGGCGGCCTGGGCCTGGCCCGCGGGCCGGAGCAGCAGGGCCACCTCGGCGCTGCGCACCAGGACGGCCACGCAGGCGGCGAAGGGCCGGGCGGGGGAGGTCTGGAGGCGCAGGCCGTGGCGTTGGCGGTGGAGCTGAAGCGTGCGCTGGAGCGAGGTGACGGCCCTCTGCAGCTGCAGCAGGAACACGCCCTGGGCGTGGCTCACCTGAACGCTCAGCGCCTTCCGCACGTGCACCAGCACCTGCACGTCCGGCTCGCCGGGGGCGGGGGGCGCGGCCAGGCCGTCGAGCGAGCGGGGCTTGGGGAGGCCGTTGGCGCGCGGGGCGAAGGGGGGCGACGTCTCCGTGCTGTAGAACTCCTTCAGGAGTTTATTCCTCCGCAGGGGGACGGCCGGGTCGGTGGACGGCGGCCGCGCGCCCGCCGAAGACCTCAGGGCCTGCTGGTGCTGGGCGTAGCGGGCCGGCTGGCACACCCACAGGGTGAGGGGGAAGGAGTCGACGCAGGGGGCGGGGCGTCCCCGGGAGTCTGGCGCGCCCTCGTAGTCCACCCAGAACTGGGAGAAGTGCAGCGCCCACAGGTCGGTGGCCGACGAGGCCTTGAGGGCGTTGGCGGAGAGGGAGGGCGGAGTCAGGCCGCGGTACACGTCGTGCACGCGCGTGTCCTGCTCGTGGGCGTGGCGGCGGAAGACCGGGTGCAGCACGGGGAAGGAGGCCGGCCCACGAGGGAAGGAGGAGGAGGAGGCGGTGAAGAAGGCCTGCTCCTGGAAGGCCTGCAGGAGGGCCTCCAGGCTGGAGCGCGAGCAGGTGGAGGGGTGGCGCGTGTTGGTCGCCACCATCTCAGACGTCTGGATGGACACGGAGCGCGGCACGTCCGGCTGGGTCTGCTCCTGCTCAACGGGGATCACCAACTACACGCAGGCAGGCACACAAACACACACACACACACGTGATATATACACACACACATACACACACACCTTTGCAGTCTTGTATTACACTAATCCTAATCCCATTCCTAACCCTAATACAACCTGCACTATGCATTTAAAAGTCAAAACACACATCGAACTGTCAGTGTGTTAGAGGCAGGCAGCATGCTGCTTCCCCGGGTGTTTGTGTAAGTGGCGGAGTGCGTGCGTGCGAAACGCTCTCCACCTTCAGCATGAGGCCGTCCACCCGCACGTCCACGTGCTCGTCGGGCTTCTGTGAGTCGGTGAGTTTATAGAGCTGCATGAACTGCTCCAGGCTGTGGCGCAGGTCCAGGGCGAACAGGTCCAGCCAGGCCAGGCTGCGTGGGTCCACCACCAGCTGCAGGGCGTTGAGCTGCACGTACAGGTTAGGGCACGGAACTGTGGGACACGCGCACGCACACACACACACACACACACACACACACACACACACACACACACACACACACACACACACACACACACACACACACACACACACACACACACGCACGCACACCATGCTCTGAGACCCGGCACTGCAGGACACAGGGCTGGGGTGCGACAGTAAAAGCCCGTTGTTGATGAAGGCCATTAAACGGTACCAACAGTACATATTTGGTGTTCAGCATTTACACAAATGACTATTTACAATTTCACTATTTGGTGTGCTTCTGTGTGTGTGTGTGTGTGTAAGGATGGGACACCTTTGTACACCAAATTGGCTTTGCTGCCTTTTAAAGTAGGTTCAGTGCTAAACTGCTTTACATATACAAATCTCACAAGCCATAAGGTGAAGCACACAACATTAACCAGGACTCCTGGACTCCATCAACCGTGAAAGAAAAAGACACTACAGCTTTGGATACTAGTAATGCAGTCAAAGTAGCAGCCTCTTCTACAAACGCTGCATCTCATCAGGACTGTGACGTGGTACCAGAGTAATATTACTGCTGCAAGCTGTTGTCCTTAAAGGTTTGTACTGCCACTAAGGCAGTGTAGGCAGGTCTGACTGGAGTTGTCCTGCTTCTAGAAGGGCAGCAGACATTGTGTGCAGTAACCTTAAAGACCTTGGTACTGGTGTACAAGGTGTGTAGTGGTCTTACTGGGATAGTCTTTGCCATCGGGGAAGTAATACTCGGTGAACTCTGCGTGGATGGCGGGCATCTCCTGAGGGAGATACAGGGTCTTTTTATTGCAGGAGATCATGGCTTTAGGGCTGGTGCGCCTCTGGTCTGCCGTCGACACCTGAAAGAAACAGCCAAGAATAACCAAAAGACAGAGAAAACTTGAGTGTACGTTGGTTTTAAAATTAGTTTTTTGTTTTTAAAAGTTTTTATTTTTATAGTTTTGGGAAATCAATTCATATAGAATCAGCTGTCACTATTTGCATTTGTATAAAAAATTCTTTAAGCATAAACCATTTGATTACAATGCCTTTAAAACAATGAGAACCAAACATCCAGTCAGACTAGTCCAAAGGTAAGTACAGTATCTAAGCGCGTCTTCTGGGCGACACTGCGGGCGAGTGTGCGGGCGCCTGTGCGGGCGAGTGTGCGGGCGCCTGTGCGGGCGCCTGTGCTTGCCTGGTAAATGCTGAAGTCGGCCATACGGAGCACCAGGGAGCTGGACATGAGCTGTGATCGAGGCAGCGGTGGCGGTGCGAAGGTGCTGCTCACGCCCGTGGAGATCTTACCTGTGGAGGAGAGGAGCACGCACGATCAGAGCGCCACGCGCACGCCGGCCGGCCGGGCCAAAGGTCAGCGAGCGTGCATGCTTGCGTGCGTGCGTGCGTGCGTGTGTGTGTGGCACCCCAAACGCACACGGGAGAGGTACCTGGCGCCAGGCACCAGCAGCACTGGGCCGTGTCTGGGAGAGGAGACCGCTCCTCGACTCCAGAGTCCAGCTGCCTAACCACTATAGCAGCAGCCGGCTCCTCTAAGGAGATACACAACCTGTTACCGGGGGTGCGTGGGCCTAAGGGCAGCACACGTGCTGGCAAAGAGCCAGAGGAGTGTGCGTGGACGGGGGAGGGGGTGGGGTGTGGGCGGGTCTGAAACGAAAGGCTCCGCCCCTACAGGACCAGAAGGTAATGTTGGCTTGCAGCAAATGAATTATCATGAGCAGAGGCGCACTCCTGTTACTCGAGACGTTCCCAACAATTCAGGACGTGCAGGAAAGCCCGTCCTCCCACGCTGGAGTCGATGATCAGTGACTCGCACCTTTAAAAGTTCACTCACTAGACACGCTATCGACAATTCATGGAAAAGTTAAACATGAACCAACTTCAAGGTTTGACACAGGTGAGTTAGGCCACAAAAACACAGACAAGCACTAAATAAATAAAAGCCACTCAAATATTCATATGCTTAAGGAAATACTACACTTTGGATCCATGTGATGAATTTTGACCTTATAATTAAATGAACGTGTCCTGTTTACCTGTCATTACCTAAGAGCAATGAAAGTACACGTTTTCTGGATCAGAACAGTGTGCATTCAAAAGGAACAATTCATGCAAGGTGCCTTCAGTCCATGTACACAAGGCGTGGGTATTTCCAGTGTGCCTGTATTTCCAACAATCCCAAAGAGGAAGGCAGTGACTCCACGCGGAGCACCTACACACATTCATTAGGTGAGGTGGGCTGTCAGGGGAAAGTGCGGAGGCAGCGAGGCAGACATGCGAGGCAGACGTGCGAGGCAGACGTGCGAGGCGACGGAGACGCGCCTCACCGTGCAGAGGGGAGCCGGGAGACTGGCCGGTCACCGCCGTCTTCAGCATGTCCACGTTGGAGCGGAACTCCTCCAGCAGTGAGCGCGCCCAGCCCTCCCGAGTCTTGGTGGAGTCGCTGTAGTGCATCCAGTGCAGGCAGCTCTCACCTGCCCCATGGAGCAATGGAGGACACACACACACACACACACACACACACACACACACACACACACACACACACACACACACACACACACACACAGGGGTTATTCTCAAAGCCAACACCATGGCCCCTCCCACTTATTCCCACAGCCCCTCCCACTCACTCCCAGTCCCGCCCTAGTTCTCACCTGCTCTATGGAAGGGGTAATAGTCCAGGGTGATGGAGCTGAAAGAGAGCTGCATGGCTCCGCCTTCAGTCTTCTTATTGGTCCCTGAGAAAGGGTGAGAAACGGGGAAATGTATTCGATTGGTCGTCATGCCCACAAGAGCCACACAAACACACAATGATTGAGGTAGGAAACAACAGGCCGGTCTTAAGATGGCTGTAAGATGGATGTGTTGGGTGACGTGAGTATGATTTCTTGCACTTTCCCTGATATATATGTGTGTGTGTGTGTGTGTGTGTGTGTTGCACGGTGCTGTACCTCTGTCCTTGGAATGGATGTCGTCACAGATGTGCAGATCAAGGTGTGTAATCTGCAGGTGGTGTGAGGTCTCACACACGTTGTAGGTGTGGAAGAGACAGGCCATGGAGGCGCTGGGGTCTGCCGTGCCCGAGGCCTGCTGGGCATGGACATGCTGCACAGAGGGGGGCGCTGTAGCTATCTGCACACACACACAGTGGGGTCAGCAAGGTCCAACACATCAGTGTTTTTTACACACACACACACACACACACACACACACACACACACACACACACACACACACACACACACACACACAGTGGGGTCAGCAAGGTCCAACACATCACTGTTTTACACACACACACACGCACGCACAGACACACAGTGGGGTCAGCAAGGTCCAACACATCAGTGTTTTTTACACACACACACACACACACACACACACACACACACACACACACACACACACACACACAGTGGGGTCCGCAAGGTCCAACACATCACTGTTTTTTACACACACACACACACACACACACACACACAGTGGGGTCAGCAAGGTCCAACACATCAGTGTTTTTTACACACACACACACACACACACACACACACACACACACACACACACACACACACACACACACACACACACACACACACACACACAGTGGGGTCCGCAAGGTCCAACACATCACTGTTTTTTACACACACACACACACACACACACACAGTGGGGTCAGCAAGGTCCAACACATCAGTGTTTTTTACACACACACACACACACACACACACACACACACACACACACACACACACACACACAGTGGGGTCCGCAAGGTCCAACACATCAATGTTTTACATACACACACGCATGCACACACGCACGCACGCCCCGAAAGGATTTGAACTTTCAAATTTTGTGCTACTTGGAGCTTTTCTGGACTCGTTATCATTATTGTCCAGAAATGTATTTTAAAATAAAATAAAAAGTTTGTATTGTGAAAATTTTATTAAGCAAAAAATTATCTTATGCTGTTATTATTCATCCTCCCTATATGCAGTTACAGTGCTTTTTACTGCTATTCCAGCTGCATGTTTAGTGGGATTATTTGTGCTTTGTACATCTGGATCCAGAATTTTTTTAAACTAATTTTTCCTGGTATAATTGCGAATGCTTTCCCATAATCAAATGAGCTGTTCAGCAATATACTCAGTTTGAAATATCTGACCTCCACAAATCAACCAAATGATATATTAAAATCTCTTCCTGGCTTTTTGGTCAGAGGTTCTCATTTATTAGTCCAAGGACCCCAAGCAAGGCGATTTCCTAGCTGGAGTTTTATTTCAGATTTCACTCCCTACTGTACATGGTGTCCTTGAAGGCTCAGAACACCACTACCCTTTCAAAGCACCGAGGTTGAATCAGTCACAGAACTCACATGAAAACTGAAAGCCAAACTGAATACTGATTTCCTCATTAGTCAACTGAAAGTTTAATTTCCTCATTAGTATTACAGCAAGCAACCTCCCTCCCAGGTTAAATGCAGAGGGAAACACCCTACTAAAAGCCATTTTATCCATTGTTATGGTTACAATGTTCAAAAATAGCACTGTGTATAACAATTATATGGGACAGTAGTATCTGTTTTCAAATTTTGACTTGAAAATTATTAATGATAAGTCTGAATGTCAGATATGAAATTCCTATAAAAATGTTGTTCAACACAATTTATGGACCACATTTTCATAAGACAACTCAATATACCAACAATTAATAATTCCCGTTACAGCCAACAGGGGGTGCAGAAATATAAGACAAGGAGCAATACGACTACGAAAAGGTCACATCCATGTCCTGACTGCAGGGTGTGTTTGTCTGTGCCGTATGGTAAGACAATTATAGCTGACGGGTTCACTGGACCGGGACATAATTCACTCATACGGCAGAAACAGGAGAGCAAGAGAGAGAGCAATAAAGATATGAATACATCCTGGCACTGAAAAGGACACCATGACTGGTGTGAAGGAGGGGGTGTGTCCTGAAGCCTGACACAGACAGGCGGGGCAGACAGACAAACACAGACAGGCGGACACAGACTGACGGACACAGACGCACCTGTGAGGAATCGGGTGCCATGCTCTTCCTCTGCATGGCTGACTTCTCCATGGCTTCGCTGAGGGATTTGGCGTACTGCACCATGGCTTTGAGCTGAGAGTCAGTCAGCACCCACAGCAGGTCATCGAGGATCAGGACCAGCTTAGATGCCACCACATTACAGTCCTTCATCTGACAGACAAACATAGACACAGATTATATTAGATATGTGTGTGTGTGTGTGTGTGTGTGTTTGTGTGTGCATGTGAGTCAAGCTTGATTCTGAGGACTCTAAAGCTCTGCTGATCAGAGCTGACAGCCTATGACATGATGTTGGATCTCTGCCATGACCAGTAAACATGCTATAATCTCCCTGGGTGTTTTTTTTTAATGCTATAATAGCGATCACCAATTTGGTGTTATGAAATCCAGCTGCCCGATGTAAAAAGTAGCACATATCTAGGCTATACTGATGTTGAGTGTAGCAAGAATCCTGCCTTATTCAACAAGCTTGCTGTCAATACCAGGCTAAATGTACGAGAACTCTTGGTTTCACAGCCACCACGGTTTTATATGTGCTGCACTGTCAGGGGATGTGCTGGTCTTTGTCGAGGGAAAAACCTGCATGACTCATCTGCACGACAGCAGAGATCACAAACGACAGCTTGCAGTGTTGAGGAAATTGTGTTACACGGGCAACGCAAGGGACAAGTCACACTTGCATCATGAGTAGCGGGAGCAGACCAGGACGTTTGCCACGGTGCCTCTTTAGATCTTCTTCTGCTCATGTCAGAAATATTCTCACATATTTCACATTATGTAAAACTGTTTGAGACCAGCCTATGCCCACTGAGTTTCAAAAGAAAACCAGCTGACTTCTAATTGCAGTTGATTCATCCGAGCATGAGTAATGACCAGAATACTGATACTTTCACCATTTCCTCTAACACACTGTACACAGTAATGAACAGGTCAAATATTAAACTTGCTCAAACCAAGAAACGTACAGCCTAACTAGACTTGCATAAACAGCCGTGTGTGTGTGTGTGTGTGTGTGTGTCCTCTCACCCTCCTCTTGAGCGTGACTCTGATTCTGGAC
Organism: Brachyhypopomus gauderio; assembly: GCF_052324685.1. Classification (NCBI taxonomy): domain Eukaryota; kingdom Metazoa; phylum Chordata; class Actinopteri; order Gymnotiformes; family Hypopomidae; genus Brachyhypopomus; species Brachyhypopomus gauderio. Next base: position 26,766,602 of record NC_135215.1, on the reverse strand, counting down.
TGGTTGGTGATGAGGCGTATGGGGGCACTGACCACCTCGTGCTCAGAGCTCTGGATGGCATCCGCCTCGATCCGGATCATCTGCCAACTCACCTCCTTAAAGGTCAGGATCTACAGCACAACATGCAGATTAGTGCATGTGAGTGCCACTGTGTGTGTGTGTGTGTGTGTGTGTGTGGGCGGGCACTGGGGCATGGGCACCTCTCCACGCGTGGGGTCCTGAATGCGTGTATAGCGCAAGTCGCTGACCACCCAGCTGGTGTTGACGCTGTACACCTGGAGCTGAGAGAGCTCAAAGGAAGCGTTGAAAGCCTTGGCACTGATCCTGATCACGATGGAGTTAATAGACAAAGAAATACCCTCTACCACTTTCTCCGCAAAACCATACTCGCTGGAGAGGGGGAAAGAGAGAGAATATAGAGACAGATTAACAACTAAGAGAAATTAAAGGTAGCAAGCAGAAGATGAAGCACATTTGTCAAAAAAGGAATTAAGCTGACCTTTGACCTGAGGCCGTTGCTATAGGAGATGGGCCATTGGGTGGGCGTGGCTCATCACAGGTGCTCATTTCCATTACCACTTTGTCCAGTGACTGAAAGACATAGTTTTAACGTAAATGTGCCATATTGTCAATTTTTGTTTGACAGAGGAACTAAGGAGCTGTACTTCATACATATTTAGTGGGTGCTGTGGGCCTAAACACTTGAAAATTAACCACTAAAATTAAGTTCTCAGTTTACATGTGGAGTGTGTGAGCTGTGACACTTACCAGGGTAATGGGGTGTGTTTTCAGCTTGGTCCATGGGATCTGATTGGACCACACACACACGCACACACACACACACAGACACAGACACAGACACAAAGCACATCAAGACCGTTGCCATAGCTTTTTTATTTTAACAACAAAAGAAAAAACAAACACAATAACAAGAAGCCACACCGTGTTTAGCAGTGCAACAGCGAACTGGTCGAGCAGCTTCTCCATGTCTGCCGCCCTATGATGCCCTAACCACTATTGCCCCACACTACTGCCCCACACTATTGCCCCACACTACTGCCCCACACTACTGCCCCACACTATTGCCCCACACTACTGCCCCACACTACTGCCCCACACTATTGCCCCACTCTCAGCACCTCCACCTCCATCACAGCACACAGGCAGGCGTGTCTGAGTGGACCATCACTTCAAACACCTCCCCTAATACTCTACCACAAGGCTAAATGCCAGGGCCGAAGTGGGTCCCTTTTTCATCCCGGGAGTTTCATGCACAAATCCGGCCCAAAATAATTTTTCCCTCCCAATCGGCCCAAACTAGAGATTGACATGAGCCGGCCCATCGGGAACGCTCCCGAATCTCCCGATTAGCCACTCCGGCTCTGCTAAAGGCCTTCAAACTGGCCAAACTGAGGGGGTGGAGGATGTGAATCGGAAAACCCCTCTGTCCATTATAGGTCCTCTCCCTCTCCTGTACTGGAACCAGTGGACATCTCCACTGAGGCTCTGGCCCATGGGTTGTCCATGACTCTACCATATTCATCACCCAGTGACTAATCATAGTTGCCGACTTCATACACAGACCGTTACACTCACAGCTTGACCTGTGAATCACAGTGACTTCACATGCTGTACTCCACACACCACACTCCACTGCACACACACATGGTGGGACTTTCATTATACAAATGAATGGCTGCAGAACTCTGGACACTCTAGCCCCCGGCTGAGCCAAACCCGGCTGAAATGAACCCCGCCCCAACGAAGCAATCCGAGTGAATGAGGAGGGTGGTGGAAATACACCAAGCTGAGAGATGGCAAGGGAGAGCAAACAAGCAAGAAAACTGAAGGGCGAAAGAGAGAGAGACGTCTCCCAGACTTGATTCCTGGCTGACCCATAGGAAAGAGAAGGCTCATGAGGATAGCAGCATCTTTCACCACACCCTGAAACTTTACCACGTACCACACCTACAATGGCAGCAGTAGCCAAAGCCAGCAGAACCAGTGTAGGCCAACAGCCATTGCCTGGAGCTGACTCACGATGCTGCCAATGGTCTGGCCAGAGCGGGTGTGGGGGGTGTGTGTGTGTGTGTGTGAGTGGTGGTGGTGGGGGGGGAACAGCGATGGTTCTCACCCGAATAGAAGCTTTGTTGCAGCAGACTTTGTTGATGGCCAGCCAGGTGGGCAAGTCCAGCATGTTCTGCAGCACTTCCTCATCCAGCTCCAGGTTAGTCAGCTGCCCCTCCCCCTTCAGTGTGCTCAGGTTGATCTTATCCGGGGACAGGTTCTTAGCAAACCTACAGGAGATATCATGATAGACAGCGACAGAGTCAGAACAAAATGAATGATCATTCATTCAGCTGCAATCGATCAAACACACACAGAAGCCTCATATTTCGTATTACAGCCTTTTGCAACATCAATTACGAAACCTACGATTGCAATGATTAACAATTGGTACAAGGACCAAGTCATTTAATTTCTGTGGTTGAGGATTAGTCTACAGACGGCCTTGCACCTCTAAACACAGGCAGTAGGGCAGCAAGTGGAGGTGTACACAACAAAGCAACAGAGCAGACTTATCTTACTAGACACTAATTAGAGGACGCATTAGTCAGTGCTGTTTTGAGTGTCAAAGCTGCATGTGCACTATAGCGAGGTCAGACATTTCAAAAGTCTAAAGCTAATCCAAATATGCACTTGAGTCACATCTTCAGGTTCAGACCGTTTGTCGGCTGATTTGCAATACAAGGCAGTGCTTGGCCAAACATGTTGAGTGAAACTTTGACCACTAACCACAACCCTGTGGTGAGACGAGCAAACTCAGAAGAGTGACATCTGGGTGACATCACAGAGGTTTTGGTGGTCGACCATCCGTACTTATGACCATCAATAATAAACAGACAACTTTTTCACATTAAAAAGTTCTCTACGGCAAAATGGATACGCTGGAAAAAAAAATCCATGTTCAGAATTTTTGTGGGAATATAAAATTACTTGTTGGCACAGCATGACATGAAAATAGCAACCAAAACAAAACAAAAAAATATATTGAATCACAAACTATATTTTTTGTTCATTAACTTTAAATGTTACTTTCAGTAAATAAGCATAATTTTGCTCCGTACAAGTCCAACCTAACGTGTGTTGGTTGAGTAGAACAGCTAGAATGTTGAAATTATTGAGCATGTGCAAATGAAGGAGGCCTGTGTTTGCACCACATTTTCGAGAAACTTTGATGTGATTCACAGCATTCAGGAGGACTACGTTGTTACACCTAGCCAGCTAGAAAATCCCGACTTCGTTCTGAAATGCCAATTTATTGTGCGTTGGCAAGCTGTTCATGAAGCCACTGCTCTGCACTCCCTGCCCTCACCACCTTTGTGCACTTTCCCAGTATAGCCTGTCTAATGTTTAACAGGCGGAGTCCCCCGGGGTTCATCAGTGCCCTGTGGCGGATGCGGTTAAAGTCCCGTTCAGATGCGGGAGCGTCCTGTTGCATAGAGCAGTGCAGTAGAGAGACAGTCCCCGCCTGCAGCCTGCACTGTTGAAGACCTGGGCAGACTGCTTCAGCCTACCAGGACGCCCCAGCAGAACCCGCTCCTCTGTTCCATCGGGGCCGGATGCACCTCGCAATTTTTTCAGTGAACTCATCATTTACAGCTACAACAACGAACAGAGCACCGTATCTCAGTCATAATCATCATCATCATCATCATCATCAGACCTGCACACCCAGTATTACACCCAGAACTGGAGTCACTAGGTGACCAGCCAAGACTGTCCCATACCGAACGTGGGATTTAATACACCAAACCAAATTACACCAAACTACAATACAGGGAAAAAGCAAACGAACTAAAGATTAATAAAAAAAATACTTGTTTTCATAGTAGTATGCAGTACAGTATCCAATATGCAACAAAAGCAAACCATTCCACGGGCCACACGACTGTCTAATGTTCCGCCTATTTATCTTCCAACACCAAAGATGCTTCTGTGCTTCTGGTGAAGTCCTGAAATATCCGACTGTCAGAGGAGAAATGCTGTAAAGCCTTTCAGAAGTGCTACAGACATAGCTTTCATTTTGAGATAGAAGTTTAATGTTATTAGACATCTTAGAATAACCTAGCACATATTTAGCACTGCATGGCTAAATACCAGTAGCCTACAAAATAACTTAGCCTAGTATGTAATAGGCTGTTTTGAACAGAGCTTCAGCCTCTTCATCCCCCCCCCCCAAAGCTATACCAAATTTGTACCGAACCATAGGGTCCATAACGTGATGTGAACCCAAACCGTAGAGGTCCATACCGTGGTGTGAACTCGAACCGTAGGGGTCCATACTGTGGTGCGAACCCGAACTGTAGGGGTCCATACCGTGGTGTGAAATAGGCTTGTCCCGATCCGATATTTGGATCAGATCGGCCGCCGATATTTGCAAAAATGCGTATCGGTATCGGATCAACAGGCACGAGAAAATGCCAATCCAGACTCCCGACCCATTTAGATAATCCATTCCAGTTTTTGCTGAGTTGCAATGAGAGTAAAATCTGGTCCGCATTTTCCAGCACACCTTCAGCACACGAGCATAGCGTCTCCTCAATTTAGCTCCGTGGCATCTCCTAACCATTAAGACAGCCATGTAAATTTGAAGTTATCAGTAAAAATGTCAGTTGTGTGGGATTATTTTACCTTAAAGGACGACAAAGACGAAGAGGTAGAGTGCAACATATGCTACAGTAAAGTCAAGCGTGGTGGTAAAGCTGTAAGAACTTTTAATACAACCAATCTAATCAAGCATTTAGCGAAATACCACCATAAACAACATGAAATGTTTCTAAAGAAAACCGAAGACTTCAACTCCATATTGAAATGCTCGTTTTTGTAAAAAAAAAATAATCTCCCCATCATGCTCGGACTGCAGGCAGATCAAACAGTTGGAATTGAAGGGAGTGTGTCGATGGGGATGGAGCAGCAAAGTGTGGAGGAGATTGGGAAGTAGAAGGCATTTTGCTTTTAAATAGTTTACGGTATTTGCACTGATTTTTCCTTAAGCTTTGGTTTACACTTGTTCAAGAGCACTGATGAGTAGAGGTCTGCACTCCCGCGGTAATCCCGCGGGTCCCGCGGGACCCGACAGAATATCTTGCGGCGCGGGACAGAATTTAATTGTTATTGGCGGGAGCGGGAGTTGAATTAGTATAATAATAACAACGCAATGATTTCCATGCATAAGGAACAGGAACGAAAACAACTAATCAATCAGTAAGTAAGCAATAAACTAATTCAAAATATTGGCTAAGCAACTGATCACGTGAACATGAAGTGTGCGTCATTTTGTCATTTTGATACAGAAATGGCAGAGACTGTAGACCAGGGGTCGGCAACCTTTGAGACATGGAGTGCCAACTTTACGTCACCTAACGGGATGTGTTTGGACTGTGATAAGAAATGGGACAGCGCGATCCATCGCTATATTGCTGTTTTAATAAATACATAAGAAAATTTCAAGTACTAAATCTAATTAATTCAATTCATATTAGGATTGCAGGCGGGGGCGACAGAAATGTGTATGTGGTGGGTGGGTGCGGGATTAAAATAAGCGATTTTTTGGCCGGTGCGGGCGGGAGCGGGATTAAAACAAGCAGGTGCGGGTGGGAGCGGGATTAAAACAAGCGATTTTTTGGCGGGAGCGGGCGGGAGCGGGTCTAAAACAAGCGGGAGCGGGATTAAAAAAGCAGTCCCGCGCAGACCTCTACTGATGAGTACAGCACTTATAGTTAGTAGACTATTTTCTAATCAGGTTGTGTGTTTTGCTTTTTAAATACAATTTACAATATTATTTGCACTTAAGCAGGCATGAAAATGGGTCAGGGGTTAAAAAGGTGAGAAGACCGGGGGCGGGGCATGTGACGTCATGGGGATACGGGGCGTTGACATGTGACGTCATGGGTATACGGCGACCGGGGAGGGGGGGGGGGGGTGATTGCTGGTGTACGGGGATACAGCGACAGGTGATGCCAAATATTACGGAGCCCGTAGTTAGTTAGTAAGTCGTGGCCACGCGTTATTATTTTTTTTACATGATGTCACCTTACGGTAGGGGTGGGCGATATGGGAAAAAAATAGTATCACGATTTTTTTCATAAAATCACGATTTCGATTTTTTATCACGATCTTCCATCCAAAAAAACACACAAAAAAAAATGGGGCTACAAAGCTTTCTTTTTAAGCAGATTTAAATGAATGATATTGCAATTTTCCATGTGCAAACATTGTAAACAAAAAATGTAAACAACACACGTGACACTGTCACATAGGGCTACGTTATTGTCTTTAGGCTTGTCACGATACTAAGAATTACAACTTCGATATGATACTTAAAAAAATATTGAAATTCGATACCATTTTCGATACCAAAGTCAGATACGGTGCTAATTTCCGTTTTAAAGCCTTTTTATTTTTTTTATAAACAAACAAATGAATGTTGCTTTGTGTTTGAAAATGCTTGAAATTGTAACTTCATTTCACAACAAATATCTGTCTGACTGAACAGTTCTTTTGTGTTAACAAATAGAGCATCTTGTAATTCCAGGATGAAACATGAGAGAACGTGAAGACGTTACGATTGGGCGTTTTGAAAATAAACAACCATTAAATAATGTGATAAAAAAGCAAATAATTTCGAGTATATATATAAATATTTAACTTATCCCAACAAACATGCGACGTCAGAAAGACGTTAAAATCAAGTCTGTATCACGTCGGTCAGTCCAGACCCATTTTTGCATGTCTGGTGGACGTTCAAAACTGGTTCAAAATCTGACAGTGTGACTAGGACCTTAACCTTTTAACTTAACATGAACGTCTATGACGAGTTTTCTATCCGAACGTCTGACTAGGACCTTTATTGGATGTCAGGACGTGCAAAAACTGCAACTGAACGGCAGTAATGGACGTTTAAAAAAGACGTCGCTAAAACTTTCATTCTGGCTTTTCAGTGGACGTCTTTTGAACGTCTAACAAAGTGTCTTTGCTCGTGCTGGGAAATGGACAATATCAATATATATTGAAATGGACCTTGAAAGTGACATACAAGTGTTTGAATTCCACAAGGTGTATGAACCCTGCAAACATGACTTTGTTCATCGCGCTGAAGCGCGGCGCACGCGAGGTCGTGCACCTCTCGAATTTTGTAACTTCGCGCGCGCCGCGCCTCAGCGCAATAAACAAAGTCATGTTTGCAGGGTTCAATTCAAGCGCTTGTACCAATATTTCCCAGCACGTTAAACTTAATTAAGTCAAATATATATACATATACTCGAAATGATTCGAAATATTGCGCTTTTAATCACATTACTTAATGGTTGTTTATTTTCACAACGCCCAATCTTAACGTCTTCACGTTCTCTCGTGTTTTGTCCTGAAATTACAAGAGTTAACGTAATAACGTAACGTGCATTTTTCTTAACGTCTTCACGTTCTCTCATGTTTCATCCTGGAATTACAAGAGGCTCGTATTTGTTAATGTAATACAAGAAAAATGTCCAGTCAGACAGATATTTGTTGTGAAACGAAGTAGTTACAATTTCAACATTTTCAAGTACTTTAGCCTAAATTGCAGCACTTTTCAAACCTGAAACACAAAGCAGCATTAAAATTCGTCAGGTAAGTGTTCATTCCCCTGTTTTGAGGGGTGTTTCTTTTATACTACCACATATAGTTTCGGAAAGTATAAAGCCTCCACCGCTCGCGGAGGTTCGCGCGAGGTGCGCGCGGACTCGGAGTCGAGCGCTATGGTCACTCAACCAGGCTTTAGCGCCCTTCGTTGAAATGTTCCAAAAGCACCGCTTGCAAACGGGCTTGTTCATATCCTTCGGTTTTCCATCTGTATCTGCTTCGAATCCAACAGCACTGCGTTTGCTTTAGCTGCCATATTAGCATTACAAACTGTCCTGTGCATTACGGCAGCTTGGGTGGATCAAACGAAAGCGCATTTTATGTAAAAAGAATCGATACTTAAGGGAAACGAGTATTGTACCGTTTCAGAATGTTCAGTATCGATACGTATCGATATATCGATTTTTTTGACAACACTAATTGTCTTCACCTGTTTCCATAGTTGCCAGGTTTGCGGTTTTTACACCAAATTGGGCTTGTTTGAAAATGCTGCCGCGGGTAAAAATTCTGGGGACGCGGGGTGCGGTTGGGCCACCACGGGGGTTACAAGTCAAGACAAAGAATCGATCGCGATATAATACTTAATTTGTCTCCATTTTAAACACTTTGGGCTAGTTTATGCTGCTGAAGGGCGGGTTTTACACTGACTTTGTGCGGGATATTTTTGTAGGACCTGGCAACCCTGCCTGTTTCTAGTCTAGTTCAATGTATTTATAGTCCCCGTGTCTCCCATGTCGGTATCGGTTATTTTGTGCTACTTACCTGTTTATTCTATTGCCTCATTCGTGCTCTAGTGGATTTAACTGTTTCTGTTTCGTCTTCATTGTAAGTACGTTCAGCCTAGTCTTTGTTTCCCCTGCCTTTTGTTCTTTGTGCCACCATGCCCGTTTATATTTCATGTTCGGACTGCCTACCCGTTATGACCCCTGCCCGGTATTACGACACTACCTTTGGAGTTCCATTCAATAAATCTCGCTCTCCTCAGCGTTTGTGTCCGCCTCCCTGCTCTGCGTCACGCAGTTCCTTACACTGTTAAAGTGTACTATTGCACTAAATATTTCCCAGCACTTTAAACTTAAAAGTTAAATATTTATACATATAGTCGAAATGATTCGATATAATTCGCTTTTTTATTCACATTATTTAATGGTGGTTTATTTCCAAAACGCCCAATCTTAACGTCTTCACGTTCTCTCATGTTTCGTCCTGGAATTACAAGAGATTCGTATTTGTTAACGTAAAGAGAACTGATCAGTCAGACAGATATTTGTTGTGAAACGAAGTAGTTACAATTTCAAGCATTTTCAAGTAGGCTACTTAGCCTAATTTCCAGCACTTTTTAAACCTGAAACACAAAGCAACATTAAAATTCGTCAAGTAAATGTTCCTTCCCGTTTTTGAGGGGTGTTTCTTTATACTACCACATATCGTTCGCGCGAGGTGTGGCGGAGTCGCGCGCTATGGTCACTTGTAAGACGGCTGCCCGCATTGTTTCACTTTCGGCATATTACTTGGGATGTCTACGTCTCAAGTGATTGAATAAATTTGTTGTACTGGCATCGGACGTTTTCACGTGTTCTTTGCACACTTTACATATCGCTGTAGTTTGGTCTTGGTCAGTGGAAGAAAATCCGAATCAATTTCAGATTATAGAGGTGGATTTCCTCTTCTTTACCAGCTCCTCGGTTTGGCTTTCAGCCATCGTTGTCCACTTTTTAGTTTTTCTTGTGGACGTTATGAGTCGCCCGCGGGCTTGTTTTAAAAACAGCTCACTATATTGCCATGCACCAAAGCGCTGCATCGTTTATGTTTTTGCTGCTATTAGCGATTGTCCGCGGTTGCTAGTGGTCTTCCCGCTTAGCAATTGACATGCGCACATGAACCCAATACCCCCCCCCCCCCCCCCCGCTCAACAACTTTCTTTCTGGTAGCCCTCCGCAATAATTGGTATCCAAGAAGTAGCTCCCAACTTCAAAAAGGTTGGTGACCCCTGGAATAGACCATCATCTTCAATTAAAGCTTATAACTTTTTTATATCCCCCCCACCCCCAAACCAGTCAGGGGAGAGGCCATGCAGGCTTGTGGTGTGAATTATTGAAGAGTTGTTGTGCGGAGCTTGCCTGATAGTACACAGGATACGCGCAAGGGCAACAGCAAAGGCAGTCTACCCCAACACTGCACCTGCGCACCACCCACCACACTACACAAACCCTAACAGCCACCAAACACATACAATCAGAGCCTGCTAGCACCACACGGAGACACGGATCAGGAACGTTTAGGATCCACAGAACTTGTTTTGCCATTTGGGCAGTTAAAAGTTTAATTCTAAAAGTGCTTCCCGTACCTGTGATCAGGTGGCAGGACAGCCAACATGAACACTGAGTCACCTGGACTGAGGCCAGCCAAGCTCAGCCCTACAAAGTGCCTTTCAATTCAATTCATATCCGAGTCTCCTTTTCCTCATGTATTTTTCAGAAATTCCACTCAAGATGGGAGGAGAAGCCATTTTGTAGACAATGGACATATGGCCAAAAGTATGTGGACGAGTTTGGACATCGCTCTCCAAAGCCACAGACCCATTTTATAGAGTAGGGAACTTTTACAGCAAAAACAACATCTAGCCTACTAATCTAGGAACGTTTGTGCATTTTCACTCAAAAGAGCATTTAGCAGTTCAGGTACTGACGTGTAGAAAGAAGGCCTACCTTACAATCAATGATAAAATTCATCCCAAAGGTATTCAGTTGGGTTGAGTTAGGGCTCTGTAGAAACCACTGGAGCTTCTCTGCACTAAGCCTGTTAAACTGTGTCTAGCCCTGACAATTGATCCGATTACCAACACGGTGAAAAAGAATTCATTTACAAGGAAAGGGGAAAAAACTCTGACATGAATTTGGCAAATTTTCAATGCTTAATAATTTAAGACAAGCCTACATTAATTGGGTAAAAAGTTGTTTACATTGTAGAAATTGTGTTTTCTACATTTCTGTCACTGTAACTTTCCTTGTACTCCAGGTCACAGCACAGCTAGCAAAATCTAAGCAAATAATAATTGACCACTACTGACAAATGAAACAAAATTGGCAAATATACCTAAAATAGGAAGACAATGTAATTTTGCTTTCTGTATAGCAGTGAAAAAACACAAATATACTCCAAGACACAATAACAGATAATAATAAGAAATAAGATACAGGGTGCCTTTAAAATGCCTGTGAAAAAATGCCTTTATTGATCCCCAGAGGACAATTTTCAGAGGAGTATTTCAGAATACTCCGTAACAACTGAAATTTTGGAAACATGGCAGTTGAAGACCTCATTAGAGTAATTTGCAAATTAACTTGTGCTGTAGGGTTTCTCTACGTTAACCTGTCAGTTTGTTCCTTTGGTTATGGTGTTCTGCTTTCTGTGCATAGTATTCTGGTTGTTTCTCGTTCTTTTGACTCTGGTGTCTGGACTCCAGAGATCCCGCTTTACTCAACATAAATTTAGGAATGAAACAAATCCCAGCTCTGGGCATCTTTAAGATGATAACCTACAACTCGAATGGTTATTTCTACCTTGCACCAATTTGTAGTGGTCAGTAGTTTGTCTCAAAATTTGAATTGCAGTCCATCATAAGACCATAAAACAAGGTTGCTGATTAGGATGCACTTAATGCAATACAAATTGTTTTATGCTCTAATGATGGACCGTTTAAAAGCTACTATAAGGTTTAAACAAAAACTGACCACCGTAAATAGGTAAGAAGAGGGAGAAATACCCATTCAAAAGTTGTAGGTTGTTATTTAGGATGCATTAATGTAATACTTCTTTGGTGGTTTTGTGTGTAGTGCTCTGGGGCCTTTATGACATTTGTAGACAGTGACAGTAATACATTTAAAATAACATGTCTAATTCCAAATATGCGAGTGTGAAACCAACTTTATTGCAGTTACAAAGAAGAGAAATATATGCATCCTGATCCTGATATGCACGTTGTAATGCTTATTAGTTTATATTATGGTGCCTGATTTTTTCCTTTTAGGAGCCACTGGCACCTTGAGTATTTTGTCTGGAGCCCTGCTTAGGTGTGCCTGAACGACCTGAACACAATGTTTATTAGGGCTGTCCACGTACTTTTGCCCATATAGCCCTTGGTAATAATATTCCACATGACACTACACAAGCTACCATAAACTAGTGGTCACATGACAACTGTAATATCCCATGCAAGTCCAGGCCCAAACGTAGTTTGCTGACTTGCAAGAGGAGATAAAAACGTCCAGGCTGGAATATCGGGTGGCTTCTGCTTCATGTGTTAGGGACAGTGGCCCTGCTGAGCGTCCAAGAGTGGGGTGAGCACAGTGTAGGAGAGTGAGGAGTGGAAAGGTGATGTTAACTCGTCCTAGGAAGGCCAGCTACAGGTGGGGTTTACTTCAACTAGGAGGTGTCTCAGGCGTGCTCCACTTACAGAGAAATAAAGAAATAAATCTATTGCATCAACTGAGACTTAAAAAAAAAGTCAAACGTGGTAAACTGAGCAGGATACCTAAATTAAGGTTATATTGCACCTGCAATGTTATTTTTATACAACTATACTGGACAACAGAACTTTTATTTTGATAGATTTAGATTCATGTTAAGAGCTGCACAAGTGTAACATACAAAAACAACCTTTTCAAAGACTTTCCAAAGACATGGGTTAGTTCAATAATCACTCAAAGTGTACTCAAAGTGTCTGACATACAGTTGTAAAAGTGTCCTAAAACCATACTGTTCGAAACCAGAGTTAAGATTTTAGATTGTGCAAGGAACATTTCTTTAAAATAAAAACACGTAAATCTCTTTGGTTTTTTGGGGGGGTTATGTGTGTAAACCAACATCATTTAACCTACATACATACATTCATATATCAGAGCAAGAGAACGGCACGGAAAACAATCATTCCAAACTGGAAATGCACATAACTTATTACAGAGATTCACCTCTCACTTATGAGGCTGATCACAAGCTTGCTCTAGCATCCTGTATCAAATTCATCTGGGAGTTACAATATGGTGTTCCTTGGGGAAACAACGCAGCTCATTACTCGTATTCTAGTGTGCAGAAACAACTGAAAGAAAAGAACTACCCTGCTGCACTGAGAAAAGGAGGAAGCAGAGGGCACTGATGGAAGCAATACAAGACAGACAGGCCCTGTGTCAGCTCCATCTCATCAGGAGCTCTGACTGTGACCGCAGTGGGGGAAGAAACAAAGCAGAATTCAATATTGTTCAGTGACAGCAGGGAGGAGGACTGTTGGCCTAATTTCACATATGCTGGCCAGCAGAATGGTATGTTGACTTGACTTTAAATATTCCTCACTCTCTTTCTCTCTGCATATACACACACAATGACTTCCCTGCAGTAGCCCTATATTGAGGAAATTATTCCCAATAATGAACAGAATTGAGGCGTCTCTAAAAGCCTAGAAAGAAACCATGTCCTCTACCCTGTCCATGTTTATTCAGCTTCATCTCACCATTATGTTCTATTCACAAAACCAGCTAACCAAGAGCTACAAAACAGACACTACACTGAGCACACCTTTATGATAAAATACTACTACTCTGTTACTACAGCACAACGGTAATAACCTTCCATAAGATAGTCCATCACAATCTGTGTTAATCATGTCCTATGACAGATTACAATGTTCTATTTATAAAACTAGAGAACATGTTTGACATGTTTGTGCAAATACACAGTTACCCAGAGTGTCTGCACCCACAACACTACTGACCCCAGAGACAGTCCACCTTTATGCCCTGTGCTAGCCCTGAGCACAACTGCAGAAGGATTCAGGATTTAGAACTGCTGATTGTAAGCATGTGGAGAATCTGCCCGGGGGTCCTTGAGAACTGTGTTGGGAAAGACTGCTTTACCACATCAGCGCTCAGCAAGAAATCCAGCTTCTGGAAATTCCAGTTCGGCACAAACACAGGAACATGTGAGATGGTGAAAGTTGGAGTTGCTGACATTTGGTGCTGCTACTGTCGATGAAGGCATAATATGACCAGGTGATTCTAATATCTTGCATGTTCCCACACAGAATCAATCAATCTTTCTCTCTCTCTCTATACACCTCTCTCTCCCCTGCACACACACCCACACACCTGTACCAGATGTGAATTATGGAGTTTAATAAACACAAAGCTCACAATGACATCATAGCTAACTTTATCATCAAGATGGATTTAAAAGATTATTCTGACCAACAGAGAGGTCTGGGTATAGACAGAGTGTGTGGAGGTAGGCTGAAAGACCAGGCTACAGGTAAGACACAAATATAAAAAATGTAGACGGAGTTATCCTGGAAGAAATCATCAGCGAGGGAGCCGACAAGAAAGGCGTACAGCCAAACTACTCGAGATTCCATTTCCTAGGCTGGAAGTACTGGAAAAACACAGAGGTGATAAGAGATCCATTCTGCACTTACACTACCTCACACCGAAGAACCCTTCCAGCACCAGAAAGTGAAACTGCTGAGACCCAGGTGACTAAAGGTCAGAAAACAGGAAAGAGCATCACCACCATGTCACCGCATGTGTAGGTGTAAAAGAACAAGGCCAGACAGAATCACCCCATCTTCTGGTAGATCTGTCTTGAGTCACGTTTAGCATTTGCATTGCTAGACCTCAAAACCGTTGATCCAACTTTTTTCCTGCTGTGATGCTAAGGCGAAAGTTCTTTCTCTGTATTATTACATTATTTCTCTGTCTTATTAAGGAAGGGGGGTTACATGTACTCAACTTCAACTGGTGACACCAGTTTGCTGGGTTGAAACTGTCAAAAATACTATAATGGTCCAACCCTCATCATTATATTCAGAATACTATCTATATAAGAATAAGATAGAATATAAGATAGGCACTAGGAACTTGGGATGGGAGAATCAGTTTCATGCTGATAGTGAACATGCTGCATTGCACTAGAACACCTAAAAATCAACTGCAACTTACATAAATGAGACATTGTGGTGTACTCTGGAGGATCACTTGAGCAGTATGGTATACATGGCTATCTGAATTATTACAATATGAAAGTGTATGACTGTCAATAGGTACAATTTTGTAGCATATTATAAATCTGGTAATCATTGCAACTAGCAATTAATGTATGAGAATGAGGAATGTATTGTATTAAGCTTCTCAAGTTTACAGGCACACATGCCCTTTAGAAAGGTATATTGGATTACAGCTCTATGAGCTCCCCCAAAACAATTAATAATGCAGGTAGGTTGGGCATAGATTGGTCATAAACAATAGGCACAGCACTAATGCTGTCTCCAAGACAGACAAAATGTTATTGAACCCAAGAGGGAAAATCTTTGGGCATGCATGGCACAAATCCAAAATCTATCAGGTACAACGGGGAGGACTTTGGTCTTATGAATGACACACTGGGGATCAAAACAAAGTTCATATTAAACTTCATATCATCTGTGTCTGAGCATAGCTCATCTTTTGAGATCCATATACTAGTCTATGGATATCTTCTCAACCCACTAACATTAACTGTTAAAAACATTGTTCCTGTAGTGTGTTTAACACCCACTATGAAATATTGTTCCTTCAGTGAGCAACACCCCCGGTCATGGTCATTTACTTCTGATTTACAACTGACAAATTTCATAATACACATACTGAACAGAACATTTTCCCTTCAGAGCTTCTGCGGATGTAATTCGTCAGAAGTCATGCCATGTAGACCAGTGATGAAATCATTCATATGCGCTCGTGTGCTGGTGAGGTCGGCCTAAGAGTTACTCGGTTTGACAGGATTCATATGAACGATGAGTGATTCATCTACTGCTTGAATCGTCTGATTCTCCTACTGATTCTCAGGCTCGTTATCTGCTGTGGTGCAAGAAGCCATGGACATTTTGTACCCAAGGGACAAGCTAATATCATTATAACCCAGTATGTCCGCCGAGGAAGCAAAATAATATGAAAACTGACAGGTGCCAGGTGAAAAGCCAGAGGAACATCTTCTCTCCGGCTAACGGCCACAAAAAGGACAATCACGACAGACACTGCTACATATCTTGCTAGATATCTCCAGCTCGCCAGTCAGTTAGCTGATAGTTAGCAGTCTGGTCCGACCCAACACAGTGAAGTGAAACGACATCTGACAGCTAACGAGCTTTAAATAAAATGCAATTTACACGTCAGTGCTAGTTAGCTAGTGGTTGTGCCGGTGGAATTTTCTACCGGCTATTTAGCCAGCAAGCTAACGTGATTCCCAGAACAATCAATGGAGCGACCTGCCTTCTGCCTGAGCTAGTTCTGCTTAGCCTGGCGGAGCTAGTTAGCCGATATGACTGCGTCTGTCTGATAGAAACCTGAGTCTCTTCACGTAGCTGGTTAGCTGGTATGACAACTAGGGCAATGTTTTAACGCCGCCATTGACCACTGTAAACGAGAAATGTTCATTTAATTAGAATGCAAACAAGTTAAAGAATGTAGAAGCTAAACACTGACCTGGAGAGATGTTTGAGGATTTGTTTCTTGATCAGACCAGCCATGACTGTATGGTATTGGTTTATCCACAGACCAGGATCAGACCTTCATGCTTTTCATTGTGGTTAGCTTAGCCGCCTAGCCTCCTAACCGCCTACTCCACTGTGTAGACACATTACTGCAAACGTGCTGCGAGCGACACAACTACACACCTCACACCAACGGAGACGTCAACTCTAAACTATAAACTCTACACACCTCGCACACCAACGGAGACGTCAAACTCTAAACTATAAACTCTACACACCTCACACACCAACGGAGACGTCAAACTCTAAACTATAAACTCTACACACCTCACACTAACGGAGACGTCAAACTCTAAACTATAAACTCTACACACCTCACACTAACGGAGATGTCGGTGATGTCTAAACTCTACACACCTATCGGAGACGTTAACTCTAAACTCTACACACCCCAGCGGCTCCATACCGTGTGCAACGTCACTAACGTCTGATGGGCAGACCTACACGTGACGTCACCGACGTCTGATGGGCAGACCTACGTGTGACGTCACCCAACAGGAACCCGCCCAACACCAACGTCACAATCAGATCGGCTATGATTGACGTCTACATTCGTAGGTGTCAAGTGAAATGCGTAACGTGTGTTATCTTTTAGGTGGATGGATATATGTATTTCTGGGCTTAATTCAGCAGTGGTTTAACTTGAACTTACTTAGTTACTACGGTCAACAAGCATGCTTGTACAAGTGAAACAGGAAGATCTGTTACAAGAAAAGATAACATATACAGCACTGACATTGCTTTCTGACTAAAATGGCCAGCAGAGGGAGGTATTGCATTGGTATTGCAGTGCAACTGTCATCTCTTCCACATGAATTTAGGTAATATTAAGTAAAAAATAAGTAAAGAGACCTCTGTCCAAAACATCTTATTTCTCTGGAAACTTCACTAAAACTTGTAATATCTCTACATATCTTACATATGTACACTGCAATTACCTGGAATCAGCTGTGATGGCTAGGACCAGTATCCCAGCTAACAAAAAAACGTCCCGAGGACGTCCCGCGAACCAACACTGCGAACGTCCTCTGGACGTTTTTTTGTAGGGTCGCCAAAATGTTTCAGGGGACGTTCAGTGGACGTTACAAAGGACGTTTGTAGGACCACCTGGAAACATCCAGAGGACAATGAGCGGACGTTTAAGGAACGTCCTTTAAACGTCTCTTATGTGTTAAATTGTTTAGGTCTACTTCTTATGTTACTTCTAAAACAACTTAGATTTTATTGATTTAGTAAATCCGGGTATTGCATATGGAATAAAAACAACACACAAGAAGTGATAGGCTGTAAACAAGTTATTATTTTTTATTTGAAATGCGAAAAAAGTGTCTGATGTGCGCATTTTGAACACCGTTTCAAGCCTCCTTTTCACACGTTTCTTGGGGTGAAGCCTAAAATAGACAAAGATACACGTTTGTTAACATTTAATTTTGTGACCTCTAGTTATAATAAAGCGTTCGATAAATGAAGTAATTTGAACGTTTTGCTTGAAGAACATCAGCTACTCAAATCAATGCTAACCCAGGTAGCTATAGTTGGCATTAACTTGTTAATGTGGCTAGCTACTTATAGCGAATGCTATCGTCGGCTGTTATCTGTGGCTGAGACCATCAACATCAGTTAACGTTACATCAGGCATGAAAATGGGTCAGGGGTTAAAAAGGTGAGAAGACCGGGGGGCGGGGCATGTGACGTCATGGGGATACGGCGACGGGGCGTTGACATGTGACGTCATGGGTATACTGCGACGGGGGTGGGGGGGGGGGTTTGGGTGTGGCTGCTGGTGTACGGGGATACAGCGACAGGTGATGCCAACTATTACGGAGCTCGTAAGGTGACGTCATGTAAAAAATATAATAACGCGTGGCCACGACTTACTAACGCGTGCGAACAAGATAATTAAGTATTACTTTATATAAGGCCAGGTTTACCTTCCTTGGGCAGTCAGTTCGCGAACATCCCTGGGATCTGCTTGCTTTGCTGTGAAAAAATAAACTTTGTTGCCGCGTGTGAAAGGCGACGTTAGTATCTCGTTCCCACGCGTTAATAAGTCGTGGCCACGCGTTATTTATTTATTTTTTACATGATGTCACCTTACGGGCTCCGTAAAATATAGTAAAATCCATAAAAAAAAATGTTTGACTGTCATGTCAATGGATTCAATGTAAACGCAATCCGTAAACGCAAGAAGCCGCTTTCGCCATTCCGGACGTCTTAATGAACCAATACATACATCAGCGGCGAAAATTATTGTAAAAATACCAGGTTTACGTGTTTTTATTTTCTAACATGAGCTAAAGCACAGAGTAGACTCAAACGACAAGAGTTTACAACTTCATCTTCAACCTTTTCAGCCCTGGTGCGAATGTGATCCTCACACGTCCCTGGATTCACCAGTTACAACTACAGACACACTAGAAAAAAATCTTGTTTCTTAATTTATGTCACCGTTAACTACACGGGGTTGACGCGAACTTAAATAGGTAGATAGATGGGTCTATTATCACAAGAGCTTGTGGTTAGATCTGACAGTGTTCAACGCTGTAGCGAACGGCAGTAACTTTGTTTTACCGCAAAATATGAAAACGATTGAAACCATTAATAACCCAATTAAATCCACCCAATTAAAAATGTACGATCTGGTAAATGTAGTGGTAAATGTACGATCTGGTAAATGTAGTGGTAAATGTACGATCTGGTAAATGTAGTGGTAAATGTACGCTCTTCTGACTTGTCCGCGGTGTAGCACTAGGTCCTGCTTCTCGTCCCGCTTAGCAGTAAATGAATAACATGAATGAAGAACGTTCGTATGATTGAAACGCTATTTGGCCTCTATGAAGGTTCTGGGCGGAAACTGCTGGCCACTGTCATTGAAATAGCCAATTTCGGAAGTGCTCTGTTTGCTAATTAAGTCAATATGATCATTAAAATATAATCTCCCGACCCCCCCCCCCCCCCAAAACAAAAAACTCATCGGATCTACACGATTCACGTAGGTCACCCTTTTCAACTCCAAAACGGCGAATTTCGCCGAAAGGTGACAGATTTTCATGCCTGTTACATACTATTGAAGTCTTAATGCAGTGATTCATATAACTTTATCATTTGGTAGCGTAGCGTAGTGATAATTTAGCTCTAGCCATGACCATATGGAAATAATGTCCAGCCACAGATGGGCATCCGTTTTTGGTACAACTGTTTGATTTTGCTGATCGGGTTTTATGATTATCCAGAGGGGTTAGCTGAGGGTTTATTAAAATCACCTCATACATTAGCCGCAACTCAGAAGATAAATTTACTAAGATATGTATTTACTAGCTAACCATATTTTAATCAAATGTAGGTGACTCACCTTGAATTTAAAATAACGGCTTCTGTCAGAATATTCACGTTAGCTAACGTTCCTACGTCGCGAGAAGACGGCTCGTGCGTTTATGTTCCCGCTTGCTAATCCTCTAGTGAGTAAAACTCTAAATCAGCTGACTGCCTTTCACGCACGCACCATGACAACGGTCGCGGGACCACGTCCGGACGTTCTCAAACGTTCTCTAAATGTAACAAAAATAACGTTATTTCAACGACTATACGGGGACGTCACCAAACGTCCTGTGAATGTATCTTTGGGAACGTTCCGCCAGGACTTCGAGGGGACCTGCTGGGAACGTCCGTTATGGCCTAGGAACGTCCTATCGCGAACGTTATAAAAAACCTCTAATAAGAACGTCCGCGAACGTCCCCGGGACGTTCGGTGTTTGACCGCGGTAAAGTTGGTTCAGCGTTCTATATTCGCCAGACATTCACGAAAGAATGGGCTCGTTATTAAAAAAACAAGATGTAGTGTATGCGATAAATACCTATTATGTAATTCCTACATATTGTGAATTTATCCCCACACAGTGGCTTTCAATAAAAATACATTTAGAAGATGTGAAAAGATTACGTCTAGGAATTAACGAAGAGTTCAAGTTAGTCGGTAAGCGCTTCAGTGCCAAGACGACTTTTCAAAATAAAAGTCATGGGTTAATTCAACATTTTAACATGTGCAACTGAACATGTGAACCTACAAACACAAAGGTATCAAGTACATACAAGGAACAATGCATTTTATGTGCATCTGGACTTGTGAAACATTTGTCACATTTGTGAAAACACATCAAAGCTCAGATTTCCTATATTTTACATTGGTGGACCAGAATACATGGGGCTCGCTGTCAAATAACATGACCTAGACCCCCCCATTTCAGGCCTATGATCAAGTACACATAAGGAGCAATGCATTTTATGTGCATCTGGACTTGTGAAACATTTGTCACATTTGTGAAAACACATTATAACTCAGATTTCCTATATTTTGCATTGTCAGCGCAGAATACATGGGGCTCACAGTTAAATAACATGACCTAGACCCCCCATTTCAGGTCTATGATCAAGTACACATAAGGAGCAATGCATTGCATGTGCATCTGGACTCCATTTCAGGTACATAAAATAGTAGTAGATGAATCGCACATCTGCACTGACGGTTGTATTTTGATTGACATTCACGGTAGCCAATCTGCAATCCACTCAACAAATTACGTTCGCCACCCCCCCCCCCCGCTCAACATATTACGTTCGCCACCCACCCCCCACCCCCCCCCCCCCCGCTCAACAAATTACGTTCGCCGCCACCCCGGTAGATCTTTCTGACATCTTATAAGTAGCTCGCAAGCTGAAAACTGGGCACCCCTGGTCTAGGTCATGTTATTTAACTGTGAGCCCCATGTATTCTGCACTGCCAATGCAAAATATAGGAAATCTGAGCTTTGATGTGTTTTCACAAATGTGAGAAATGTTTCACAAGTCCAGATGCACATGAAATGCATTGCTCCTTGAATGTACTTGATACCTTTGTGTTTGTAGGTTCACATGTTCAGTTGCACATGTTAAAAAGTTGAATTAACCCATGACTTTTATTTTGAAAAGTTGTCTTGGCACTGAAGCGCTTACCGACTAACGTGAACTCTTCGTTAATTCATAGATGTGATCTTTTCACATCTTCTAAATTTATCTTTACTGAAAGCCACTGTGTAGAGATAAATTCACAATATGTAAGAATTGCATAATAGGTATCTATCGCATACACCATCTGATTTCTTTAAATAACGAGCCCATTCTTTCGTGAATGTCTGGCGAATATAGAACGTTGAACCAACTTTACCGCGGTCACTGACCGCTGGGATGACATCACCAGCCCTAGCAGACCCTTGCAGTTAGAGCGAAAAGGAAGTAGGAGCAAGTTTGTCCTTGGGTACTGAGAACTGTGTTATATAGGTGTAACTTCACAACTCAGATCACTTAGGGTTACTTCCTGTCATGCAGATGCATCTGTCTCTCAGAACCGACACATTGCCATCTCCTTTGTCAAGATGATTTGACATTAGAGGCAGTTCACAAACATGCAATGTTACAGCTGTCTCTGCAATTTGCTGCACTACAGTCGCAGGCAGAGGTCCACAATATCAAATATTCACATTCAAAGAGCATTATTATTATTATTATTATTATTATTATTATTATTATTATTATTATTATTATTATTATATTCAGATTCAAAGAGCATCAAATAGCTTCCATCATCAGGTGTGGTTGATTAGCATTATGTAATTTGTTTTTACAAAACATACAAATATATATTTCAATATTAAATAATTCATAATCATGAATAGAATATTGTATTTACAGTAATTTACATAAAGAAAGGCACATGTAGTGAGTTGTAGAAAAAATAGAGTCCAAGGTCATATCGGGTAGGAAGTCAGTCATGGAACAATAACTAAAGCAAAGAGACATGACTAACATCGCCAGCTGTAACATCAAACACAAGAAGGCCATACAGAGGGTCATCTACACCGCCCAGAAAATCATTGGTTACTTATTCAAACTGCTGCCATCAGGTAGACGGTTCAGGCAACTCAAAGTAAAGACGAATAGACTAAGGGACAGTTTTTATAACAGGGCTATCGCTCTGTTAAACTCTTAAAGCATTTATTCGGGCACTGTGCAATATATATATTCAACCCAATTAAAGATGTTCACTTTACTGGGAAATGTGCAACTTAATTCACATGTGCAAAAACAATTCTGTTTCTTCTGTTTTGCCTTTTTTTTTTGGTTCCGACTATTCTATTTTCTATTTTGTTTTCTTAAATCCATTTTATTATATTAGTGTATATAACATATTTGTACCATGATGGAGGCTGGACCCTATTTTCGTTGAACGAGTGTACACGTCCATTGTGCAATGACATTAAAGTATTCGTATTCGTATTCGTAAACTAAGGGAAACTTGTGCTGTTTTAGGCAGAGATCCCGTCTAGGAGCACAAATTGAGCATTTCAGAATGAAACTGACATACGTGAAGCACAACTTGAAAAAGAGAAATGCAAAAATAAGAAGCATAAAACAGGTGGTTATGACAATGCAGACTCTACAGCTTGAGTCCAACATTTTAAAGTACTGAAAAATTATTGTACACAAAGCATTCACTGAAGAGCTCAAACAAGTGTTAACAGACCACAGAACTGTTAAAAAACCACAGAACTTGACATTAAATAAAAACAAAATAATGGGATTTGTTGAGACAACACTGGGCTTTTCAAAGAAGTGAAAAGGGGAAGTTGGAGATGAGCTTAATTCTCTTCAGAGTGAAAAGGGGGAAGTGACCAGCTGCTCAGAACAAGCAACCAGTAAAGCCTTCTACTTGAGAGGTGACGACTGTATCTATATGACAACAGTTTGTCAACAACCACAAGATGGAAAAAATGCAGAAATGGCGGCTCACTGATGCCATAAAAAATTTGTACAAGAGATTTCTCACGAAGTCTCATTGTCTCATGTCATACCCGCTCTGAGCCCTCAGGCCAGTCTGGGATGTAGTACCACTGTCTCGCATCATACTCCCTCTGAGCCATCTGGTGACTCTTAGATGTGCTGCCCACAAATGTAGATTATAATAGTATAGAATAGATTAGTATATAACTTAGCCACTAGGGTGCACACACCAGTGTATTTTAGTGCCGGTCCCAAGCCCGGATAAATAGGGAGGGTTGCATCAGGAAGGGCATCTGGTGTAAAAACTGTGCCAAATCAAATGATAATAATAATAATAATAATAATAATAATAATAATAATAACAATAATAAACTTTATTTGTATAACACCTTTCATACTTTAATACCTTTTCATACTAGGGGCAGTCATGGCATGGTGGTAGGGAACTGGTCTTGTGACCGGAGGGTCATGGGTTCGATTCCCAGACCTGAGACCATGACTGAGGTGCCCTTGAGCAAGGCACCTAACCCCAACTGCTCCCCGGGTGCCGGGCTAGGGCTGCCCACCGCTCTGGGCACGTGTGATCCACAGCCCCCTAGTAATCACTAGTGTGTGTGTGTGTGTGTGTGGATGTGGATGTAACGAGGCTCGCGCCCCGGAGCGAGAAGACGGACACAATCGCTGAGAAGAGCGAGATTTATTGCAGGGTATTCCATAATCGTCGTCACTAAGCCAGGCAGGGTCAATAACAGGAGGGCAGTCCGAGTAACACGCAAACACCGGCATACTGAACACGAGGAGATACAACCAGGGAGGGAGACACAGAGCACAAGGAATAAACGGGCGAAAATACAAAACACGAAAGAACGGGGTCAGGTACACGAACTAACAGCGCACAATAATCAAAGAATCACAATACCAGACAATGGACAAGGGAGACTCAGGGGCTTAAATACAATGAACTGAAAACGAGGGACAGGTGTGAACGATAATACAGGGGCGTGGTAACAAACGAGGAATCACGAAGACAAACGAGCTGGGCGGGATAAACAGGCAGGGAACACAGACATGAGGGAACCCAGAGTGACAGCTACTAGAGGGGGCGTTGCCCTACGTGACAGTGGAGGTTAGAGTTGGTACGTTGAGTGTGGGCTCTATGACAGGTAAAGGGAGAGAGCTAGCTGATGTGCTGGAGAGGAGGAAGATATATATCCTGTGTGTACAGGAGACCAAGTGGAAGGGGAGAAAGGCCAGGAGCATTGGTGGTGGCTTCAAACTCTTCTATCATGGTGTAGACAGGAAGAGAAATGGAGTAGGGGTAATCCTGCAGGATGAGTTTAGTAAGAGTGTAGTGGAGGTAAAGAGAGTAAGTGACAGGGTGATCTGTGTAAAGTTAGAGATTGATGGGGTGATGATGAATGTCATCAGTGCTTATGCTCCTCAGGTAGGTTGTGATGTGGAGGAGAAAGAAGAATTCTGGAGAGAGTTATATGAAGTTGTTTTGCAGGTTCCTAAAGAAGAGAGAGTGGTTATTGGAGCAGATTTAAATGGACATGTTGGTGGAGAGAACAGTGGTGATGAGGAGGTGTTGGGTAGATATGGTGTTAATGAAAGGAATACGGAAGGACAAATGGTGATAGATTTTGCTAAAAGGATAAAGATGGCTGTAGTTAACACTTACTTTAAGAAAAAGGAAGAGCACAGGGTAACGTATAAGAGTGGGGGAAGATGCACACAAGTCGACTATATCCTCTGTAGGAGACAAAACCTGAAAGAGGTTAGTGATTGCAAGGTGTTACCAGGGGAGAGTGTAGCTAAACAGCATAGGATGGTGACATGTAGGATGGTTTTGGAGGTGAAGAAGAGGAAGAGAGTGAGAGCGGAACCTAAGATCAGGTGGTGGAAGTTAAAGGATGAGGACTGTGGTGTAAAATTCAGGGATGAGGTGAAGCAGGTACTGGGTACTGGTGGTGGTGTTCTGGATACCTGGGATGAGACTTCAAATGCAGTGAGGGATGTGGCTAGGAAGGTACTTGGTGTGACCTCAGGTCAGAGGAAGATAGACATGGAGTCATGGTGGTGGAATGAGGAAGTTCAGGAAAGTTTGAGAGGAAAGCGGTTGGCTAAAAAGAATTGGGATTTTCAGAGAGATGACGAAATGAATCAAGAGAATGAAAGAGAAAGAAGTTTAGAAGAGGTAGAGGTTGTGAATCAGGAAGTGCCCCAGGTGAGTAAGGAGGAAGTAAGGGCTGCAATTCTCAGAATGAAGTGTGGTAAGGCAGTTGGACCGGATGATATTCCAGTGGAGGCATGGAAATGTTTGGGAGAGACAGCAGTGGAGTTTTTGACTGGGTTATTTAACAGAATCTTGGAAGGTCAGAAGATGTCTGAGGAGTGGAGACGAAGCATAATGGTGCAGATTTTCAAGAATAAGGGCGACGTTCAAAGCTGTAGTAATTACAGGGGAATAAAGTTGATCAGTCACAGCCTGAAAATCTGGGAAAGAGTAGTGGAAGCTAGGCTTAGAGGAGAGGTAGAGATGGTGGCTTGGTGGTTAGCACGTTTGCCTCTCAGCACTGGGGTCTTGGGTTCAAGTCCCTATCTGAGTGGAGTTTCCATGTTCTCCCCATGTCTGCATGGGTTTCCTCCGGGATCTCCGGTTTCCTCCCACAGTCCAAAAACATGGAGGTTAGGTAAATTGGCCCTGCCTGACAAATTCTCCCTGAGTCTGTGTCTCTCCCCGAGTGTGTGTGTCTGTGTCTCTTTCTGTTCAATAAAAACAAGTTGTTGTCTGTGTGTGTGCTTGTATGCCCAGTGGTGGATGGTGCTCTGCCACTAGGGTCTGTCCTCTCTCCCCTTCCTGCACCCCATTCAGTCCCCCAGGGGGCTGTGGCTTCCGGTAGAGAGTACGCTGTGCGCAATTGGCTGCCGCTTCTCGCCGGTGTGTGATTGGTTGTCTGTGACGTAGCTGTGTTTACAATTGTAAAGCGCCTTGGGTATCTAGATAAGGCGCTATATAAATTGAAACATTCATTCATTCATTCATTCAGATCTGTGAGCAACAGTATGGTTTCATGCCAGCTAAGTGCACCACATATGTTATGTTTGCTTTGAGAGTGTTAATGGAGAAGTATAGGGAAGGACAGAAGGAGTTACATTGTGTGTTTGTTGATTTAGAGAAAGCTTATGATTACCGAGACAGGAGCTGTGGTATTGTATGCGGAAGTCAGGAGTAGCAGAAAAGTATGTGAGGGTAGTGCAGGATATGTATGAGAACAGTGTGACAGCAGTGAGATGTGTGGTAGGAATGACAGGTGGGTTTAAAGTGGGGGTAGGACTACAACAGGGATCAGCCCTAAGTCCCTTCCTGTTCGCAATTGTCATGGACAGACTGACGGACGAGGTTAGGCAGGAGTCCCCTTGGACTATGATGTTTGCTGATGACATTGTGATCTGTAGTGAGAGTAGGGAGCAGGTGGAGGTCAGCTTGGAAAGATGGAGATATGCTTTGGAGAGCAGGGGAATGAAAGTGAGCAGGAGTAAAACAGAGTACATGTGTGTGAATGAGAGGACAGACGGTGAATAGGTCCAGTTACAAGGAGTTGATTTGGTGAAGGTTAACGAGTTTATCTACTTAGGGTCGAAGGTACAGAGTAATGGAGGAAGTGAAAGAGAGGTAAAGAAGAGAGTGCAGGCAGGGTGGTGTGGATGGCAGAAAGTGTCTGGGGTGATCTGTGATAGAAGGGTGTAGAATGAAAGAAAAGATCTATAGGACAGTAGTGAGACCTGCTATGTTGTATGGACTAGAGACAGTGTCACTGACAAAGAGACAGGTGAGGGAGATGGAGGTGTCTGAGATGAAGATGTTGAGATTCTCATTTGGAGTGACGAGGAAGGATAGGATCAGAAATAAGTTTATTAGAGGATCAGCACATGTAGCATGTTTTGGAGATAAAGTTAGAGAATTGAGATGGTTTGGACATGTACAGAGGAGGGAGGAGAGGTATATTGGTAGGAGGGTCTTGAGGATGGAACTTCCAAGCAAGAGTAGGAGAGAGGTAGACCTAAGAGGAGGTTTATGGATGCAGTGGTAGAGGATATGAGAGTGGCTGGTGTGTCAGTGGAGGACACTCAGGACAGGGACAGATGGAGGAGTTTGATCCGCTGTGGCGACCCCTAAATGGGAATTGCCGAAAGAAGAAGGAGGAGGAGGAGAATAGAATAGTATAGAATAGAATAGAGACCCTCCTGTCAGTGGAAAATGCATGAAAGTGCAGAGTTCCATGAGAATACCATATACAAATACGGAACACACACTAGTGTCAAACTCAATTGCACAAGGGGCCAAAACTCAAAACACACTATAGGTTGCGGGCCGAACTTCTTTAACTCTTCTTTTCTCAAAGTGCCGTTTTAGATTAAATTTCTTAATTACAACCACATTAGCTCCACAAACAACCGGAAATGTCAACCATATTGGGGCGAAGTGAAGAAGCCAGAAGAAGTGAAACTGCTCATGTTAATGATACCACCACAATAGCAGCTCTTTTAAACAGCACACCAATATCAAGAGAGAAAGCAAACTGCGTTCATAGCGCAACAGTTGGTAATTGGGGTGAAGCATTCATGTAGCCCAGAATGCTCCCGGGTTCCAACTTAGTCACCTTTATGGTGATTGCTGGATGGGTTTAAGGAGTCGGTGTGTTTTCACCATAAAGCTTCATCTTTTCAGAATCAACTTTTCTTTTTGTCATTGTTACGGGCTAACTTTGAAATTACAGTAGTGTTGCAGACAGTAACAGATGTTTGACTTGAATTGTTCCCAGTAACATGTATCATTCAGCAAGGCAGCTGTTGTCGCCGGGCCATTAATAACAATAATAGATCAATGTAAAATGATCTTGTGGACCAGATATAATTGTATCACAGGCCAGATATGGCCCCCTGGCCTTGAGTTTGATACCTATGGCCTAGGGCAGGTGTGACAAACTCATTTTCACCGCAGGCCACATCAGTATTATCATTGCCCACAGAGGGCCATATGTAACTTATAAATGTAACTACTCCTTGATGTTAAATAACTCTGAATTTATTACTTATTCAAGGTACAAATACTACATATATATTTGCATAGATGTAAAAAATGCTTGCTTGTAAAAAATGGTTTGTAAAAAAATGATTGCTTGTTACTGTTATTATAACATAAAAACCCACATTACTCCATCAATCAACTATCAAACTATACAAGTGTATAAAGAAAAATGCCATCAAATATATCACATTTACTTTGTTCAGAACTTGAAATATCAAATAACTACAAATAGCAATTGTGCTTCAAAAATTCTCTCTCTGAAAAAGCGCGGCGATTTATTCAGCCACAACAAAGCTAGCTTTTACTGCCGCATTGTTTGTGGTTGTTAACACATTCTGTTAACACATTCAGTTTGACTTTTAATTCTTTGGCAATTTGTTGTTTTTCTTGATGCCTAATTTTGACATACTTATCTCTGTGTTAGGTCTCAAAATTCTGACGTATATTGTACTTTTTGACAACCACCACCCTTCCATCTGCATAATTGTCTCTCTTCCTGGACATTTTGGGATCATTATTAGTATTTCTCAGGCTTTGAGTTTGATACCTGTGGCCTAGGGCCTGGGAATCAAGCCCATAAGCCTCTGATCACAAGACCAGTTCCCTAACCACCAAACCATGTCTGCCCAAGCCATTGTGTTTCCCCTGTCATTCAGATCTTTTTTAACATCTGGTACAATCTGAAGATTCATTCAGTGTATTTTGGAGGGTAACACCAACAGGCAGGTCTTCATACTGAAGCACTGTCTGCACCCAGTTAGCAAACAGGAACGAGTCACCTTCCCTCCCATCTGTCTATACGGACTACATTATACTTGAGCCAACCTGATCCATGATCTGGGCACACGTCTGTTCTGAGGATAGGGAAAATAGGCACTTAGTAGGGTGACAGACAGATAAAGATGTTGTTTAAGACACTGACGAGCAATAAGTCCACACTGAAAATGACACTGAAACAATGTCAGAGGTAATATAGTTTTAAAGGTATTCCTAGTATTACTGTATTAACATGAAACTGTTTTGAAACTAAAGACATAACTGTTGGACTTACATAGCAAATGAATTGTGATGTTTAGAATCTTGCGACTGCAATTTCTGAGTAGACTGAATGTAGTCTCAAAAACCTCCTTCATAACATTAATTGTACGGGTAAAAGTCAATTCACAGTTTTGCCAAAACTGTTTAAAAATCACTTGAAAAAATATCACTGTCAGTTTTCTGACCTGCATTCATTAATATTTTGGGTGGGGAAAATCTAATCTTTTTTTGTTTATGTGCCCCCTTTTTCATGAATCATATGACCTTAAAGATGCCATGTTCGTGATAACTGCAACTCCTGACTGTCACAGTACAGCCCCTGACTCTTTCATGTCTGTGTGTGTGTTTATGTTCATCTGTGTCCATGTGCGCCTGTGTTTGTGTCCATCAGAGCGTTTGTCTCGTTTTTCTTGACACATGTTCCTTGTCCCGTGATGTACAACACATGTCTTGTGTTCGTGTATTTAAGTGTGTGTGTTAGTCTGAGTCTGTCAGTTCTTGTTCAGACTTCATCCTGCATGTGTTTGTGTTACATGTTAATAAATAAAACTGAAACAAAAACTATTCTGTCAACTCGACAACGTTTACATAATTGAACACGATCACACCAAAAGGAAGCTAGAGGTCACCACACACCACTGACCAATAACTGTGGTTCTGGTGACTTTTTTGTCAACCAAGCATACGTTGGTATCATTCAGCAGTGTCATGGTGGATAACATGCACTGCATAGGATGTAAGAAATACTTTTGGCCAAGTATATGAAAGACTATCAGCTGATTATAAGATGACCAGTTACTAATGCTTTCACATGGTGTTATGGTGTTAAAATTGTTTTAGTGGATTTTAACCTTATAATCTCTTTAATAGCTGCTGTTTGCCATATTTTATAGTTTTTAATAATATCCATTATGTTTGCTGCTTTTTGCATGATCAAATTTAATGACTGGTTTCAGTGTCTTACACTGTACTTTTTTATCATTTGGTTCCTGTGACGTGCGGTGCGGAGAGAAGGACGAGGCAACTCTTGCACACTCTGACGTTACTTTATTTTTAAACATGCACAGACAGTGCACGTATAACATATACAAAACAACACTAACAAAGACGAGCATGGGACACTGCGCAAACGCACATTAAATATACAAACCACATAAGCCCCAAGTGATCACAAGACGAGCCACAGGTGAGACCGATGAACACACTCAGACACAACCACACCC
Source organism: Brachyhypopomus gauderio (assembly GCF_052324685.1). Taxonomy (NCBI): domain Eukaryota; kingdom Metazoa; phylum Chordata; class Actinopteri; order Gymnotiformes; family Hypopomidae; genus Brachyhypopomus; species Brachyhypopomus gauderio. The sequence goes on along the minus strand of NC_135215.1, from coordinate 26,736,178 downwards.
ACGAAGATCCACAGATGCAGACGACTAGACGTAGACAAAATAAACACATGCCCAAAGGGGAGGGGTCAGGGGCTGTAACGTGACAATTCCCATTTCTTCACATGTAGTTTTCTTCACCAGTATATCTCATATTAATCAATTTCAAAGGTACATTTTGTGATAAGAAATATTACAAAGATAAAAATTTTAAATAATCACATTTTAATCTCACCTGTGTTCATGTTTGTTATTTTTTTGCGCTTAAGCGCTATTATTACATTAAATACAAGCCACATTGATTTTCATGCTGCTTTCGTCTCAGTGTCCTGTCTTCACCCTCGTACGTATACCAAAGGGGAAGCACAGTAAAAAGCAGAAGTGGCACCGCCCTCTCTCTCCTGCCAGCTAACAAAAGTCCCAGTGCTGACAACTCGGGGAAATCGCACTGGAGTTTGGGCATACTCGGGAATCGCCTGCAGAGAGGGAGGAGAAGCTAGAATCTCCCCACCTCCGTAAGACATGCCAGCTCCTCCAGTGCAGACCTTACCATCACAGAGGGCCGTGAGGGAGGAGGAGAGGGGGGTGGGGGCTTCCTCAGAAGCTCCAGTCCTGGTCTTGGTGGGGTTCGCCACTCGAGGCGGATCGATGCCCAGAACTGGAAGGTAAACAGCTGCCAGAGCAGGACTGGTATAACCACCGAGCAAACTCCTGGAGCTTCGGAATTCTATCATGCATTTTTCCAAAAAAATTTAAAACCTGTGCTTGTAAGACAAAAAAATTATACAATTTAAAACAAATAATACATTTAATAAGTCACTAAAAAGTTGAAGAGGAGCGTATTGGATCTTAGATAACGTCTGTGTTGCCCATCAGTTTAAACCTTACGGCTTTCAAATAATTATGAGCATGTACACAACAGGGTGGACCCCTAGCTGAGTCAGTATTCATTAACATGTTTTAATAAATGCTACAGATTACATTCTTGAACATGACCAAAAGTAGTTTCGAAAAGCTTAGCATGTCCCATTCACAATGAAACATTTCAATAAGTAAAAACACAAAGGTTGAAGTTCAACAGGCACCCGCTCCCAGGAACGACCTGTTCATTAGGATGAAGGAAAAGAAAAACAAAAGTCCCTTTCAATGATCACTGCCCAAGACATGACGGATTACAAATAATGCTGAGACCAAGACAAGTTTGAAACCATTAATTTATGTAGGCTACCACAAAATTAGGTGGAAATACACCATTGTATAGTTCTGTAGCACTCTCTAGAGCAGGGCTATTCAACTGGTGGCCTGCTAATGAATTTGTACCGGCCCGCGGCCCATCTCCCCATAAATAATAATTAATATTTGACAAACCGCCGTATAATTAAACATTTTATTTGCAACATTTTACGACACTGTGTCGAAATTTACGTTCGAATTTACGTTTACGAACTTATGTTCGTTCAATTTTACATCCATTATGACAGTATTGCTATAGGTCTGAAAATTGTCTGGCCCACAGATCAGAGCTCTCTGCCAAATCTTGCTAGCAGAAAAATATAGTTGAATAGCCCTGCTCTAGTGGGACCATGGTTAATGGATATCATATAAAATATTTTTACATGTTAAAATTGCGCTATTGACTCTTTAGAGAAAATATTTTATTTTGAATATAATGCTGCATAAAATATCTATTCATGTGCGTTGATCAGCAGAATGTGTGAACTAGATCCTGCAGTGGACCCTCCTGCAGTGAGCAGGGTGTATATGGGTCACGCCCAGGGCTCCTCATTGCCTCTCATGCTTATAATGTCCGATACAGGCAAGGGCACATCTACTCTGAAAAGATTCAACCAGACTCCTTTTGTGATGGGAGCTGCTCCAATCGCTGCTGAGGAGGCCACAGGCGGGGAGGCCATGGGGAGGCCAGTAGGACGGGAGGCCACAGGAGGCTCGAAGGCAGATCAGAGCCACGCGCTTCTCTTCATGTTCTCAGAAAGCTCCTGCACATGATGCATCTTCTCTTTCAGTCTAGGAGAGGCACCTTTCTGCTCTAGCTTCTGGCCAATCTGTCCAAAGAGGAAACCACAGATATATATATAAATAGTGTAGGGATTAGCTCACTTCTGTTTTGATGGACTAAGAATGAGTTCTCTTAAAACTAATGTCTCCCTCTTTTTCTATGTGGGCTATCAGTTTATAAATAACAGGATAATGCAGTTGCCACCCTGTATTCACACCGTTACCAGAATTAACTGTCACAACTGTCACAGTGTCACACAACTGTGTCACAACTCACAGGGTCACACAACTGTGTCACAACTCACAGGGTCACACAACTGTGTCACAACTCACAGGGTCTGCTACTAGTGCAATTTTAAACTTATGTTTCCAGAGGTGTCGATTCAGAAAGTAAAAGTCCTCACCAGGATTTTGCTCAAGCTTGCTAGATTTTCTAATTAGTGCAATCCAGGTAAAATTAGTGGAATCAACACAATCCAGGAAGCCTGAGCAAAATCCTGGTGAGGACTAGTACTTTCTGAACCTGGAATTGACACCTCTGTATGTTTCCAAAATTGAACTTGCCTTAGATGATAAAGTTCTCCATACATACACATATATGGACAAGACACACCTCTCAATCATTGAATTCAGGTGTTTCGTTCAGTCCCATTGCCCCAGGAATATAAAACCAAGCACCAACCATACAGTCTGCCTTTACTAACACTTGTAAAAGAATGGGTCAATCTAAAGAGCTAATTGAAATTGAGCATGGTACTGTAATAGAATTCCACCACTGCAAATGTCTTCGCTCATGGATATTTCTTTATCAGCTGTGAGCGGGGTTATTGAAAAGTGGAAGCACTTAGGAACTAATTAAACTGAACTACTAATCAATTAATCAAACTACAGAAACCCACTACAATAATAGTGCCTAGCCTCCTTAACTTTTTCTAAGACCTTGTATATGTCTGTATATTGTACATCTCACACCATAAGACAAACTTTCTTCATGTGTTGTGCGTTATCAGCATTGCAGGCCTATATCAGGTTCATGTTAGCAATTCCAGACATAAGAGCATTCAATGACTCCAGGCCCAGTAGGGCAGGCCAGCATGGGGCTATAACACACACATCTGTAACATATATGGCAGGGTTTTTAAGAAAAAAAAAAAGGTTTTGTTCCTTCCTAGGTGTGTGCCAGGTGTGCCCTTCACAGTACATGACAAGACACCTCACTCTCACCACAAAAAAACTTGAGGAGCTAAAGTTTGAAATATTAATTGAGCTTAATTAACCTTAGATCTAAGCTCAATAAAGTAAAAAATCATACCCTAATCTTAAAATTACTGTCAATCTAAAATAAAAATGTTGCTGATATAGTGTCTTTTAAAACACCAGAGACTAAGAAAAGGGGAAAAGGTGACTTTTAAAACTGAAGTGAGAGGAGGGAAATGAGACTGGTGTGTCTGAACCCTCATAACCGCACACTTGCTAACTAAGCTTCTTATGCTATCAGTTTGGCTTTGCTACATAATTTAGACACAGTGCATCTAGAATGTTTTCCCAGGGCTTGACTTTTTCCACATTTTGTTATGCTACAGCCTTATTTCAAAATGGATTAAAACATTTCCCTCAAAAATAAACAAAAAAAATCACATGTACACAACCTTTGCTCAAAACTTGATGCTATATTCTTGGGTACACCTATTTCGGGCTGTTTCTCCCGAACCTCTCAAGCTCCAACAGGTTGGATGGGCAGGGGCGCAGATGGAAATTCTGAAGTGAGGGGGACCAAGCTGTACAATATATACGTTTATGCTTGTAGATGCTAGATTTCGGATGGGGTCAATATAAATCTGGAGGGGACATGTCCCCCCCGTCCTCAGTGCCATCTGCGCCCCTGTGGATGGGGAGTGTTGGAGCACAGACATTTTCAGATCTCTCCAGATATGTTAATTCGGGTTTGAGTCTGGGCTCTGTCTGGGCCACTCAAGAACATTCATAGAGTTGTCCCAAAGCCACTCTTTAGTCGTCTTGTCTTTGTGCTTAGGGTTGTTGGAAGATGAACCTTCGCCCCAATCTGAGGTCCAGAGTGCTCTGGAACAAGTTTTCCTCAAGGATGTCTTTCTGCATTGCTGTATTCATCTTTCCTTAGACCCTGACCGAATAACAACCCCACAGCATGATGGTGCCATCACCACCTGGCCAATATCATCCCTACAGTGAAGTATGATGAGCAGTGCCTGGTTCGTGCTTGGTATTCAGGCCTAAGAATTAAATCTTTGTTTCATCAGACCAGAGAATTTTGTTTCTCAATATCCGAGAGCCCTTCAGTTGCCTTTTGGCAAACTCCAAGCAGGATGTCAAGCAGTTTCTCCTCACTCTACAGAGCAATGGTGAAGATCTGTCCGAGTGACCCTTGGGTTATTGGTCAGCTCCTTGACTAAGGCCCTTCTACCCTGATCACTCAGACTGGCTGTGCAGTTCAGCACAAGGACGTCCCGGTGGTTCCAAACGCCTTCCATTTACAGATGATGGAGGCCACTGTACTTATTGGGATCTTCAATGCTGCAGAACGTTTTCTGTATCCTTCCCCAGATATGTGCAAACAGTTCCTTGGATGTCATGGTTTGGTTTGTCCTCTGACATGTACAGTCAACTATATGATCTTATATAAACAGGTGTGTCCCTTTCCAAATCATGTCCAATCAACTGGATTTACCACAAGTGGAGTCCAATCAAGTTGTCAAGGATGAAGGATGCTCAGTGGAAACAGCATGAACCTGAGCTCAATTTTGAGTGTCATGGCAAAGGCTGTGAAAACTTATTTATGTACATGTGATTTTTTTGTTGTTTTTTTTAAGAAATGTGGTTCCATGTAGGTTGGGCAACCAGAGACATACAGCTTTCATACAGACCAATTCTGTAGTTGAAAATTAAATTAAAAGGAAATAAATAAAAGGTTGCAGAAATACAAAGCTAAGACCTTCTTTAATAAATGTCTACCACTTCAGTGGGTGCTACAGAACGGAACTGCTGGTCTCATTGGCTTCCAGGCAAAGCAGAAGTAGAAGCCAAACAGAATGAACTGTAACCAACAATGGTCTACTTGAGCTTGGTGTTCCTCAAACCAACTGCCAACACACCTTAATTCTGCTCCAGTGGACATGCATCTTAGCTTTGTGATACCCTATTACTTTTGTATTTTCAGCATTCTTTTTGCAATATGTGTTTATCTGATTACCAAAGCGCAATCATGAAAGTGCAACAATCTTCTGAAAACAGCTGGAATTTCTTCAGCAATTATGTAATAATCCTTTAAAAATTCTGAATGGTTCTGTCACAGTGAGTTCAGGTAATCTCATACCTCAGTGAAGCAAAGCTGCATGTACTTGTAGAGTTCACGTAGAGCTGCAGATTCATTGAATTCATATTCGTGTTTCTGTGGGAAATAGACAAAACCTGTTCATATCCATTTCAACCAACAAAGTAAGAGCTTTGCTTGCCAGTTCACATTGCAAACAGGCTCTTCCAACACAGATACTTTGCCTGTACATGTCTTATTTTATGTGTTCAGTGTGCATGGGACCTTGGACTCCTCCTGCAGGAAAGCCTTAAACTCTTGACTGCTCACTGATGGTTGTTCCCTCACAGACTTGTAGTATGTCTTCACTTCCTGCTTGTACTGAGGAATGTCTTTGGCATACAGCAGTTTATTGGTTGGTGCATGCTGTTATGACAAAAGAGGAATGGCATAAGAAGGCTTTAGGGTTTTAGGGCTTGGGAATCTCTTAAGGCTCTACAGTCACTTTCTGATTACCTTCCCCAGCTGTTGCTCTGTAAGGGAGAAAGAGTCCATGAAGGCTTGGGCGATGACGGACAGGCAGCTGTCCAGGTGAGGCGACTTCTCCAGGTCACTGAAGACGAAGTTGGGGTTCTTCAAAATGTTCACCCAGAAACGCAGAGGCAGGCTGGACGGAAAAGACATGGTGGTCACTGGGAGCTCTGGCAAATAATGCCGCATCGGTGCTCACTTTTTACGTGTGAACAAGAATGGCATAGATTCCCTCTGTTTGCCTAGTCATGCCCCACCATATCAGAAGGTGATAACAGATTAACCAAAATCTAAATTTATATACTTAAATTAATGTACATACAGAAAAAGGTTATACCAAACTAGCTTAAAAACACTAAAAAGCTCATTAAAAAAATAAATAAATTTAAAAGTAAATCTATGACTGTTCTCTGTTCTGTTTTCTTTAATGACATGACTGTACATTTCATTATGAAAATGAAACTCAGACAAAACTCACTCCACAAATGAGAACAGATTACAAAATTGACTCAGATTCTATGTCGCAAAACGTAACATCTTCAGAACATTCAACACCTGTTTGTCTTCCAGATGTGAACAACATCTGGATCTGTGATTTTTTTCTTCTCAGCTTGCGTGTCCAGGAAATCAAAGAAGTACTTGACTGCTTGGGGGGCTTTGTCGTGGGGCATTGCCCAGATACTCCTGAAGAGGTTCTCCACAAATGAGTGCACTGCCACCTGAGATGAACAAAAGATTATATCTTTCCAAAGATGCACTACCTCTGTCACTACTTATATCTTATGCTTGCAGTATTGTGATTTGTTTACCATAAGGTAGTATGGCTCGGTACTTTTATTAGCTAGTCATGCATGAACTGATTCAGAAAACACAAAAATGTTTGGACCTGCCTTGAGAATCACTGAATTAATTAATTCATTGTGAACTTATATATTTAATGGGTCCCACCTTGGTTGAGAGTAATTTGGTGAGGTAGATCTCTTTAAGTTTCAGCTTTTTCCTTTCTGGGTGTTGGCTCTCATCCTTATCGATGTCTGGGTCAATCTATCAGGCCAAACAACCACAACACAATAAACAAAGTAATACATTTCCGCAGATTTGTGCTATTTTAAGCACCTTTACTGATGACCTCATATATGCACAGAATATCCATATATGTTTGTAATATGCTCATGTCATTAATTTATGAGACACTCCTCAACACTCCATTACTGCACTCCAACCATCAAGAAAACATAACAGAATACATTAAGACATGAGAGTCTGAGTCCTGCTCTGGCCAAACGTCACTGCTGTGCCAAAACGAGCATACTAAAGAGTGTACTTAAGAGAGTACTTAGGAGAGTTGTGTCCAGCTACGATTACATCTACAGTATCTCTGCTATGGGTTACCAAGTCCACAAGTCATGGTTTCAGTGTACACAAGATGCTTACATCCAGCTTTCAAAAAGCCTTTGTTTTTGAAAGAACATTTTCAAGCACACCCACTATGCACATACATTGTCAAACTCAACTCCACTTGTGTGTATACAGTAATATTTAGAAATGAGACTCACCAGGTGGAAGTACTTGACTGAGAAGTTCTGATCATCTGTAACACCAACAAAAGAAGTTAAAGAAAGTAAACACATTTCCCATGTACGTACAGTGAATGTCAGGTTAATTTATTATTGACGTTTACCTTCAGTAATTGAAGGTAAATATTAACTCTCCTCAGTGCTGAAACTAACAGTATAGTTTTTATCATATTAGTTTCACTGTAGCTGCTAAACAATTCATAGTAGTATGAATATGAGTAATAACAAAATGTACTCTTAACCTGACCATGCCAACACAATGCTAAGGATATGAGGCACACAACTGCTTTCACTGACATGAACATAACCTGTTCTTGGACTACTCAGTAAAGAACATATTCTTAATAGATAATATTCCAGTCTTGCCCATAGCTGTCTGCCTATATTTCCAATCCCACTGTCAAATCCTGTGGTGCCACACCTTCCTGGAAGTGGCTTACACAAGTACTGACTTCTGAATTCTACTGGTCTCATTTGGAATATACAACCTATACAGCAGCACAGACAGCACACACTGGAATTATGAACATAAACTAAATGTGGAAAAGTGGCCACAGAAGTGAGATAAGTGAGAAAAGCACATACATTTAACGTGGCCAACAAGTGGTTTAGTGGTTTAAACAGTGATTAACATTATTAAAACTTTACATTCTAATAGGTTGCATACAAGTACTGTACAAGTATTCATTTGTGTATTTAAATGTCCATATTAAACCCAAAACCGTAGGACTATATAGCAAAAGCACAGGGTGCAACATGTTCAGTTACTGAGGTGGAGCACATGCACACACCCCCACAAAAGAAACCTACATATTTTTTTCACATTATTACAGTGTATGCTCAGCATTACACTCACCCTTCAAACTTGTCTGTGGACTGAGGGGAGCATGGACCTTTTTGGTGAACACTTTAACTGAAGCCCCATCTGGGATCTGTGAGGAGAAATGAGCACTACGGCATTGACACGAAACATAGCTGGCCTGGCATGGTGAGCTAATGATGTGTCACATGCTCTGATGCTTTTAGTCTCAGAGCACAGAAGGCTGCATGCTAACAGGCCGAAAACGAGGACAAAAGGCCGGAAAGAGCTTCTACGTTTGTGTGTAGTGTGAGCTGCTTATCAAAATAAAATATGCACAAAAAAAAATGCAGGGGTTGCCAAATTCATGACCGTTTGTGGTTTCCAGCTAAGCCAGCTAAACTCTACATGGACTAAAGATGTGTAACAGATACTCACTTTGTAATGTCTCAGCGTGTTCAGCATGGTCACCTCCCCCTGCACTTCTGAACTGCCATCAACTTCCTCCAAAGGCACATAACTTCCTTCCTTCTCATATTCTTCCAGTAAAGCAGAAAAACAGAAACACACAGCAGGCATGACGCATCATGGCCTCAAGTACGTTTTTCTGAGCAGCAGTGGAATACTAACTACACTGATTAGGAAGGGCACGCCATTGCTCAGCAGTTTCTGTGGCATTGCAAAATAACACATTAATTTCAGGACAAACAAGTGTATTTCTGATCACTATAGTCAGTGATCACGGTTTATAAAAGTGTTATGGACACGAGCACATCTGTGCTTCTAACTTATCATGCAAGGCTACTTGCATTCTGCTTTTTTTGCATTATTGTGGCACTGTGGTTTGGCGATTTATCCTTTTAGGTCAACAGTATTGCTATGGCAAACTATTGTTGATACAACTTTTGTTGATACAACAATTTTATAATTCTACTACTATCAAGTAGCTTTTGAATTCATTTTATTTTTTAACATTTGGTGGATTATGCATTTGTCTACATTAATATATATTTTTAGATGAATTAATATTCTGCAAGCATACTAACCGATGTCAATTTCTCGGAGCTGTTTCGTATATGAGAATCCGAACTTGCGCTGGAAAGTCTGTAGGATCTTATCCTTCACCTGTTCGATGGTATCACAGCTCAGGGCCTTCACCTCCAGGGGTTCGCTGACCTCTCCCTCTGTACCCACAGCAAACAGCACCTTCAACTTCTGAAGAAGGTGAAGCAGAAGGTTGCATTTTAAACCTGGCTGTACACTGCTCAGCTGAGCACTGAAGAGAGTGGATTACAGATTTGAAGGGGGGATAGAACTGCCCGTTTGAACTTGTGCAGGACAGTAATGAACTGCAAGATTCCACACGAAGCCAGTATTATAAAAAGAATCAAAGTGAAAAAAAATTGCTCATGAATCAGACAGAGGCATATACTGTATGAACAAAAGCACACTGCATCTCAGCATTATTTTGCTCAACATCGAATGCTTCACACTAAAAGCCAAATGCATGTTCTTGAGTCCTGGAGAGTGCCTAAGTGCCCCGAAGGTTCTTCGTGGTGTGCCTCAACCTTTCCTGTAAGAAGGAGCTCATTCAGTGATTGAGAAACGTTCCTTGTGCAGGAAACAGAGACAGCATATTACACAAGTTTGAAACATGTGCGGTGTGTAGCCGTTGTGCACACTGCGGGGACAGCGAGACCAGGGGACTAATATGCAGCACCCATGAGAAAGGTTCTTTCAGGCTGTATAGTAATGTTGAATAGGAACACAACATGATTTGTAACAGGTTGTAAAACCTGGTGGAACTATAGAAATTCTTTGAAATGTTAAAAATGAAAGTATTCCACTAAACTTTAACTAAGAATATTAAGAAAAATAGAACTTTAGAGTAGAATAGAAAATAGATGTGTAGCCTTAATTATTAATTAAGGCAATGTTTTCATAAGTTTGTAGGTGTATTTCCTTGTCACACAGGTTATTTAATATGAAATGATTTTCAGTGCAAACACAGTTCTTCTTTTTGCCTAAACCTTATTCACACAGTTTTATCTTACCGATGTAAATAGGTATTAGGCAAATGCAGTAGAGTCAAAGATAAGGTCCATCTCTTTTTAACTGTTATGGAATAAAATTTCTCCAACCTTGTAAAACAAACAAGTAATGTATAAGTAATGTATGAATACATGGTGATACTTCAAATGCTCATTTAACTGAGTATTTTTAGTAGCGTTGCACCTATAGTTTTAAATGACATCAGATCACTTCTGAGCATGAAGCAGAAGATGAGAAGATGCAAACCAGGGGGCTGAAGTCAAAGTCCTGAGCCTGCCACAGGAGCCAGTCTTCATTCAGCGTGTACAGAGCTTTCTCTGTCACAGCATCCACTGGTCCTTTAGAAATCTGTTGTGTTAGGGCAGACACCAACAGGAACAGAGGCTGCCCAACTGACCCCTGGGAAATGAACATACACACAGTCACACACATGCACACACATGCCCATGCACTAGCATGTCACGTCTAGGCCCGCCCCCATCTGTCAAGTGTACCTTTTGTTTTTCTAGCCATGTGTCTGTTTTTCTAGCCATGTGTCCCCATGTGTTTCTTCTGCCACTTCCATGACATTAGTAACCCCGCCCCATGATTATCAATCATTCTAGTGAATGTGTGTGAACGTAGTTATTGAATGTGTGAACGTAGTTCCTGGTTGTGTTTCGTAAGTTTCTGAATGTACAGTTGTGATCAAATTTATTCAACCCCCAATGCTGCGAAGGGTTTTATGGAATTCAGTGCACATTTGTAATTGTGTTCATAATGAAATCTTACAAGGACTTGTTAAAGAACTAAATGCAACTAAGATAGCATCAATTTTTTTTGTCATAAAGTATTAAATGGCCTTTTTGTGATTTCTTCATTGACACAATTATTCAACCCCTTTACGACTACCACTCCTAAGAACAGAGGTTCATTCCAGTGTTTTCCATCAGGTATTGAAAACATCTGTGGATGTCAACGAGCAGCAATCAAGCATGATAAGCACCAATTAGGCAGATTTAAAAGGACTGTGATACTCAGCTCCTTCTAGACATCTACTGGTGTGTTTCCAAGCATGGTGAAGGCAAGAGAATGGTCCCAGAAGACAAGAGAAGAGGTTATTGCTCTTCACAAGAATGGCAATGGATATAAAAAGATTGTGAAGTTGTTAAATATTCCAAGAGACACTATCGGAAGTATCATTCGCAAGTTCAAGTTAAAGGGCACAGTGGAAACGTTACCTGGTCGTGGCAGGAAGAAGATCCTGACCGCGACTGCTGTGCGCTACCTGAAGCGTAATGTGGAGAAAAATCCCCGCGTGACTGCTAAGGAACTGAAAAAAGACCTGTCAGATGTGGGCACTGAAGTTTCAGCTCAGACAATAAGGCGCGCACTGCATAACGAAGACCTCCATGCCAGAACGCCCAGACGCACCCCCTTGCTGACTCCAAAGAACAAGAAAAGTCGACTGCAGTATGCCAAAAGTCATGTGGACAAGCCACAAAGGTTTTGGGACAGTGTACTGTGGTCAGATGAAACTAAATTAGAACTGTTTGGGACAATGGACCAGCGCTATGTTTGGAGAAGGAAGAACCAGGCTTATGAACAAAAGAACACCTTGCCTACTGTGAAGCATGGCGGGGGGTCAATTATGCTTTGGGGCTGTTTTGCTTCTAATGGTACAGGAAAGCTTCAACGTGTGCAGGGTACCATGAATTCCCTTCAGTACCAGGAGATCTTGGAGGAAAATGTGATGGAGTCAGTCACAAACCTGCGGCTTGGGAGACGTTGGACCTTCCAACAGGACAATGATCCGAAGCACACATCCAAGTCCACTAGAGCATGGTTGAACATGAAAGGCTGGAACATTCTAGAGTGGCCATCGCAATCACCAGACTTAAATCCAATTGAGAACCTCTGGTGGGACCTAAAGAAGGCAGTTGCAGTGCGCAAGCCTAAGAATGTGACTGAACTGGAGGCTTTTGCCCATGAAGAATGGGCTAAGATACCCATAGGTCGCTGCAAGACACTTGTGTCAAGCTATGCTTCACGCTTGAAAGCTGTCATAACTGGAAAAGGATGTTGTACTAAGTACTAAAAAATAATGTCACTAGGGGGTTGAATAAAACTGATAATGATGTGAGCACAGTAAAGACATTTGTGGTTATTCCATCATAAATATTATGTTATGTTTGTCTAATTTATAAGTGCCTCTTTGATATAATTGTAAATAAGATGACTGAAATGATCAAAATCAATGTCAAACTGGCCAAAACACTTTATTTCAGTGGGGGTTGAATAAATTTGATCACAACTGTATGTACGTAGTGTTTTTTTTTACACTGGTTGTCCAGTGTAAGTCAATTGTTTCTAGTATTTTGCTGTTCATTTTCCTTAGTGTTTTTGTTCATTTCCTGCTAGTTTGTTCAGTTCTGTTTTTTCACTATGAGTATCTGTGTTGGCTATATGAACCTGGACCATGAACCCGACTTTGATTACGGAATTGCCCTTAGTAAACCTCGCTCTACTCAGCATATACATTTGTCTTATTGCTCACTGACACCCCTGACGTTACATGCACGTGTAATAACGCACACGCATGCCATGTATTTACAACTAAGCATTTGAAAGTTCATCCATCAACCAAACAGTAAGCAATAACAAAAGGCCTCCAACCACACTTAGTTTTTCTATATTTCCGGAGGAAACGAAACTAACCCTCAAAAAGCCATAGAGACAGATAGACATCCAGTTGGTGAGCATTTTTTCTACAACCGACTCTGTGCGGCGCAGTAAGAGTTTGGGCTGGGCGTTGCTGGGCTGATCCATCAGGCTCTGCAGGAGGTTCTCCATCACCTGGGTCAGGTATGGTAGGTCACTGTGCAAAGCTACAGTCAACAGAGATGCCACTGTACACCTGAGGGACATTGGGAAGGAAAGAGTCAAAGTTAACACAATTAACAAGACCATTACCAGCAGTTAGCTTAGCATCATCTCAACAAATGTATAATTTAATTGAATAAAATGAAAGTTTAAAAAAAGTAAAAATGAGGCTGGTAAAAGCATAATACAACTGAAACAGTCAATTACCACTAATTCTCGGATCAGTTCCTTTAGTATTTGGGAGGATATGTCTGTAACCAAGGCATCAGACTCACTTGTCCTTTATGCCAAAGTTTTTCTGCTCCTCCAAAGCATGGACGAAACATGTGAGGAACATCTGATCTCGGATCAGGGTGGAGAGAACCTGGCATCTGTCATCCAGCTCCGTTCTCGCGACCTGACACAACACACAGGCAAAAATGCTTCACAGGCGCCAAAATGTCAACAAGTGTCAAACCAGTGCAACTTTGACTTGACCTGCATCACCCATGTGGTTGAATTCATTTACATTTAGTTCCATGAAAGGTTATTTATTCAGAAGTCCTAAGTTCTAAAATAGTAAGAAGAACAAAGAGCACATGTCACGGAACAGCTCCGGACCCTTCCCTGTGGGCGTGTCATATTGTCGTCTGCGTGCGGTTATGTCCATGTTTGTACTTCCGTGGGTGTGGGTTGTTTGTGAGCGTGTTCGTTTGTTACACCTGTGCCTTGTCTCGAGGTCACGTGGGTCTGTGTAACTCACCTATATAATGTGCGTTCGTGTGTGTATAATACAATACAATAAATGTTATATGTTCACCGTAACCGTCTTGGTGCCTGCCTCCTACACCCGGACGTTACAGCACATATGTTACAGCCTCCGTCACAGGCATATATATATATATATACACACAAGATGTACCTCTCAGTATCAAACTGTCAGACACTAAATGTGAATCATTTATACATGAAACTATTTAGGTAAAAGTTTGTACTAAAAGTATTACTGCAAAAGGAAATGGCGAAATTTGTACATTCATAATTTACGAGGTTTGTATGAGCCAACAGGCTTTACAGTGATATGTATCTCACCTGGTTAATGTCTTTAATCATTCCATCTGCTAAAGGCCCACCCTAAAGACAAAACAGAAAAGTGGAGTACAAATTTACAAATTCCTATACACACCAGTAATTTCAAGTAACAGGTAAGATGTATGACCACAAACCTCAGGAAAGAATATTTTCAAAGCAAAATGCTTATAATCAAGGAAGGGAATAGCTCCAACATTTTCAATCAGGTCTGACTTCTCTGTCTGCAAGTCGACAAACCCTGCATACAACAGAAAAGCAACAGTATACCACTTCTGTAAAGTACATTTTACAGAGTTGCAACAGCTCCTTAATAAGAAAAACCCAGGCCGCCGTGTGCCTTCTGTGCTTGAAGAGCCGTATCAGACCCTAGGCTTTCCTCCCGACAGACTGCATGTCAATTACGGAGTCATACTGTATGTGGTGCCATTAGTGATGTCTTGGTGACTGACCTTGTCTGATCTCATTTCTAATTTCATTTTCAAGAAGTTCCAGATGCTCATTCATTCTGGCATTCATCTGCCTCTGGCTTTTACGATGGATCCATACTCCAGCTACACAGAGGTACACACATACACACACTAACTAAGCATCCAGATTGCCCAATTACTTCAAACCAAAGTTCAAAGGAATTCAACCTAAAACTTACCTATTCCACCAAAAAGAATCAAAATGATGAATATGATGAGCAGGTACAAATATTTTTTAGGACTTGGAGTCATATTTAATGTTTTTGTTATATTGCCAAATGCAATCTGAAAAGTGAAATGAAATGACATGAGTCAGTGAATTTCTCTGTAACAGCTGACACTGTAGTTTGAAAATGCATTAAATGTAACTTGTATTGTCTGGAAAAAAATGAAATTGTTGCAATTGTTTTGTTCTTCATGGGAACATTACAGTCAATGGTAAAACAATGAGAGATTAAAAATCTTTACCCTCAGTGAGTCTATGCTGACATATTTTTTTCCATAAATCATACAAATGACAGCGGTGGATTTAACTTCCACAATCAAACAAGGAAACGGTTCCTCCATCTGCAGCCCCGACACATTCATCTCCTTCAGAGTTACATTCAACTCGTCTTTATTTTTCTTCAGACAAAATATGAGGGAGAGAGAATAACACAAACATATAACAAGACACAAAAAGACTTTGTTACAGTGGAATGTAAAGGAAGAGTTTGTATCTGAAACTCATGAAATTCAAATTCAACTCTTCCAATCAGCATACCAAACCATGGATGTAATTTTGATTTCAAAAGTGGGGGGGGACATGGATTCGTCGCTATTTAAATATTTGATTTTAACCGTAAAAACTGGGGGGGACCAAAACCGGCTTTTGAAAAAGTGGGGGGGCCGTGTAATGATAGCTTGCGTACAACACAGGATAGTGTTATATTAGGGTTGCCACCTGTCGCAAAAAAAAAAATAATTTAATGTCCCGGTTTTCACTAGGTTAGTTCAAACGACTATTTAGACTGTTTCTGCACACTTTAAATCCGTCTTTTTTTCTCGCTGTGTCCATTTTACACCCCCCCCCCCCCCCCCCCCCCCCCCGGTAACATTTTACGTTCGCCACCCCCCCCCCGTCAACAATTTACGTTCGCGTATGACAGTGTTCTTGTTTTTTGTCAGACCTAGGTGGCAACCCTAGTTATAATAGCTAATCAGTACACAGCCTATTTCTGTGTCCTTTGTTGTATTACTGAGAAAAATTCAAGGTCAAAAACCTTTCATTTTTAATCTCTTATTATTTTTAATAGCAGTTGCATGTGCCCATGGACGTAATTTTGATTTCAAAAGTGGGGGGGGCATGGATTCGTTGCTATTTACATATTTGGTTTTAACCGTAAAAACTGTGGGGGACCAAAACCGGCTTTTGAAAAAGTCCCCCCCCAAAATTACGTCTGTGTACCAAACTAATACTGCTACCCGAAGCATTGTAATTTCGCTCTATAGTAAAGTAAAATGTGTCAGTTTATAGATTTACAAGTAGAATCAGGCATACCAGAAAAGAGAAAAACTGTTCTGTATTAAAATGCTCCAATGGCAATCTTGGTTCTTGCTCTTATGATCTGGAGTGGAGTTACAGCTAATCTGAAATGACAGCTGGAAATGCTCTTACCTGTATGGTGACGCGCATATCATTGTCCACCAGAGTGGTGTCAAAGCTGGTGAATTCTGGATCTGGGTGGTAAAAGAGACGTTCTGCACAGGGCACTGTTATGTTCCCCATGCTGAGTGAGACACCGAATGACCCCGGTGCCTGGTATTGTCCCTCATCAGAGTAGAACCAAAAGGACTGGGGCAATGTGACAAAGGCAGGCATTAATCTATGAACTCTGACCTATAGCTGCATTAGATTACCTGCAGCTAATGCACTACATAAAGAAAATAAAACTGAGGGAATATGCTTTTGGCTCATTAGTTAATTTCTGAACACTGGACACTGGGTGCTAATAATTAATCATTTAATTTTATTACAATTGAATTATTCATTCATTCATTCATTATAATATGCAGAGAGCACACAGTTAAAATAACTACTGTATATGTTAGTCTGTATATATTTGGAGTGGGGCAGGCTTGTAAGAAAGGTTAGGAGGGTGATGGCATTGAAGGGCAGCTTCAAACTGAAACAAGACTCACTGTATGTAACTTATTTTGAGGTTTGAGCACAATTTCATACCTTGTTGTCCGAGTTGAGTTTAGTTTGTTTTGGGAATGAATGAAGAGTGACTGTTTCCACAGACTCCAGATTTGTCCCCAGAACGTGAATCTGCCGCTTACCACTGAATGAAAAATGTTAAACACATTCAGTGAATCAGATGTTTTTAGAAGGCAGACTAAGCTAGTAAAACACCAAAACTGAATGCTAACATTGTTAACTTTAGTTTCTCAAGAAACACTGAACCCATTTCCATGTACTAAGCAATAAGCATCAGCATAATAAGCATAAGTAGATTTTAAGCCAAGATATTGCTTTATGGGGAAGAGCAGCAAAGAGCAGTGAAGGCAGCAAAGCATATTTAACTGCAGTGGTGTTAGGAAAAAGCAAAGAGCAGCGGCCCTAGCCTGAGATCTGTCCTTATTTTATTACAGTCAGAATGAAAGAAACTCATTTTCCAGTTTTCTACAACCCAGTATAAGTAGCTGATTCTGAGGGTTCTTTGAAAAATAGCCCCATACATTTTAGTCTCATTCAGCCTCAGTAATGTTTTAACCCCTCTTGTTTTGGTTTTATTTACTTTGTTTATTGGTTGCACCTCTGTCTTGTTTATTCCTTGTTTGACCTGTGTATTTAAACCGTGTTTCTTACTTTTGGTTGCTGGTCATTGCAATTAGTTTCTCTATCAAATATTATTTAGTTCCTTCAGTTCTTCTTTGATCATATCTTGTTTTCTAGTGTTAAATCCAGTCTCTGATTTCCAGTCTTGTTCATTGGGTGTTTGCCATGTCTCTTTAGTTTGTATGATTACAGGTTGCTTCATGTGTCTTTGGTTGTCTGCTGTTTATGTCCTTGTTCACTATTTGTCAGTTTTTGTATTGTAAGTTGTAACTTGTAGTGTAGTGTAACTTGTTATCTGGCTTTTGATCATTTGGTCTTTATGTCTTATTTCCTTGTTAGTTGTAATGTTCTCCTGTGTTATGTATTAGTATTTTCTGTCAGTGTTAGTTGGTGTTCTTGATTGATGTTTGATTTGTCTTGGTTTCATGTCTGATGTTTGGTTTCATGTCTGTATACTTCCTGTGGTTTCTTTACTTTTGTTATTAAACTCCTTCAAAATCCGCACTTGTGTTCAGCCTCCAACCCACAACCATTATATTTCATCAAAGTTTGCATTGGTGTATTATTTAAAATGCTACAGCCAATTTTACAAATACAGCATTTCCGTTCCGTTGCATATAGCAAAACTGTTTCATTATGAGACTGAATGCTGTTTCTCAACCCTGAAATACACTTTTAAAGGGACTCAAATTTGACAAAAATGCTATAAAATATTTTTGCACAAACATATTTCTGCTCCTTGTATTATACTCATTAACATTTTGGTATGATATTTTGTAATATGACTGTCAGGGATTTTCCCTGATTTACCTGGCCCATGTAGTTCTGGGCTGCAGTCCTGTACATGTGGGCTGGGAGCCATATGTAATGGTGGCGTGGCTATGACAACTCCCGTCTGCTGTTACCACACACACATTAACGGTTCCTTTATTTCCACTTGGAATGTGGAACCTCAGAGTATCACTGGATCTCACCAACACCGGAGACCTGCGAAATAAAACAGCAGAAATGAACCAACCAAATGTGCCTCTGTGCACACCAGTACACGCACCATCAGTGACACTCACTCCTTTGCACTGCAGTCCATGGGTCCTTGGAGACGAATTTTCACAACCTGTTCCAGATTTGTCCCCTTCATCACTGCATTGTTTCTGCCATGAAAGGAGACCTGACTCGGCCACAGAGAGAGAATCTCTGGCTAATAAAGAACAAACAGAAGAAATATGTGACACTAGCAATTTGATGTACTGTTAATTGAAGGATCACACTGCTGCCTAACGAATACCTAATTATGTACACAACTAATCAACATCAACGATTTGTCCTTCTATGCATTCTATGTTTCATGATCTAAACAAAATGACTTGTGAAAGTAGCTTTGCAACTCAGTTTAGGAACACGGATGTCTCCTGGAGTCCAGTTCCCTTTACAAGCCCTCCACTTCCCCCACACACATACAGACCTTAATTCCACTGATGCTGTGTGTGTAACACTTTACTTACTGTGTAGCGTCCTGTAAATAATCCTTTACACATGTCCTACAGAGAAGGAAAGCAAATGGAAAAAAACAAGTCAACTCTTGTTGTATGTCGTTTATTGGTTAGTGAAAGTGATGTTAATATAACTTAGCTAGCTAGAGTTTACAGAAAACGTACTTTCATTAACACACCTTCAAATGTTAATGAAAGTAAGTGTACTGTAAACACTAGCTAACTAACTAGCTGCATGTTTATAATCCATTTTCATTGCAATTTCCAATTGTTTAACCAATTCCAGTGGTTTAAATGTTGACGGTTCGGTCTTCTCTTTTAGTACTAGCATGTGTAACGCTTTTTGCGCTGCGGAGCTAGGAGGCGGACACAAACGCAGAGGAGAGTGAGATTTATTGAAGGGAATAGTCGTGGTCATAATAACAGGCATGGGTCATATCGGGAGGGCAATCAGAACATGACCGGTAGATAGGCATGATTAACACAAGAACTAAACAAGGCAGGGAAACGCAGAATGAGCAGGCACACCGACTAAAGGAAACAATACTCACAACGAGACAAAACAATGGAGATCGCAAAAGCACAAGAACAGACTGAGCACAAGAACTAGAAGCATGAATCACACTAACCAATGAAACAAAACAACCGATAACCGACATGGGAAACACAGGGACTATAAATACACAGAACTAACAAGACACAGGTGGAGACACTGATGACACAAGCGTGGCAGACGGGGGGGGGGGGGGGGGGGGGGGGGGGGTACCACAGAGACAGAAACGCAGGGAACCACACAGACATGAGGAGCAGGGAAACCGGAGTGACAGCTAGAAGAGGGGGGCGTAGCCCTACGTGACAGCATAACAGAAATTTCTTGAGGACATTCCACAAATCGTTATTCCACAAATCCATGGCGCTGACATATGTTGGTATTTAAATAGGCTCCATTTCAGATCTTTATCAGACGCAGCTTTTAAATGCTCAAAAAAGCCTGTGTAATGTGTACACACACAAGTGCATAGAGAGGCAAGGTTTAATAGGGGCATTAAGTGTGTAGAGAAGGGAGGATTAATAGGGGCATTAACAGAAATTCAGCATACCAGACTAGGGTAAAATGTCCGACATATAGACAAGGGTTTACGCGGGAACAACATGGCATAATGAATAGAAACAAGGAGACAGACAAGGCAAAAAACAAATAAGAAAACAAACTAAGTATAACATGAAAAGAAATTAAGAACTAGAATTAAATAAAGACATAATACTGCGATAAAGAAACAAAACCAAAGAGCACATGAATGGAAGCAGGGGAACATAACACAACAGACCGGCTAAAAGTAGACACACGAGAAATACACCAACAAGAACAAACCAGGACACACACGGGACATAAATGAACAAGAACACAAACAGGGTAAAAGTAGAAGATACACATGGGACATTAAGAACACAGGGTACATATATACACGGGGGTAGGTACGTTTTATGCATTTACATCTATTTGATTTTATTAAAAAAACTCATATATTTTATATTTATGCCTTAAAATTAATTATTATCTACATAATCTAATCAATTCTAAAATGTATTGAATGTAATTATTTAATTTATACCTACACAGTTTAAATAATTACAGTTGTAAAACAAACAAGATTCTGTTATATAAAATTTATGTGACTGGTATTCATTGAAGTTATGAGAAATGAAATGCACTGCTCAGAGACATCCTACGTTTGATTACTTTCAAATGTGTCCTAATCGTGCCGTTTATATCACATCACATCAATATAAATGTATTTGTATAGTTCTTGATTATTTTAAACAGTTTTATGTCGGTCATGTTGCTGGACAAGACAATACCAGCACATGCTAGCATCACAGCTAACAAGCTAGCTTTTTCGCGACATCTTACCTAGTTCGGTAATACAGTTTGATACTGGATTAAACTAATCCATTGCGGTTGGTTTTCATGCCGGTTAAAATTACTAGTTTACTAGCAAGCAGGAAAGCATTTAGCATATTCATTTTGTAATAAGTTAGGCGCTGTCTGCTTATTTAAAGGTGAACTTGAGAACTCCATGCCATGGAGGCGTTTTGGTAGGTGCAAACTCATTACAATTTGACGAAACTCTGTGGTATGAATGCACAATATGGCATTTCTGTGATTTGTGCAAATCTGCAATATAACATTTTTTTTTTTTTGGGGTGGGTGGGTGTCATTGTGCTTCGTAAGTTTAGTCATGAGTACAAATCACTTTGTTGGAGTGCTTTACAGACTCCAGTGCACACGTAAGCCTCTTTTTTGCTTTTTTTTCATGATATCGCTTTCCTGGGGTAAAACAAGGTGATGGGGTGGTCAACTAAGGAAATGTCACTGACTTTGTTAGCCTGTGTTTTAGTGAGTTTCTGACACTAACAATCATGAATCATATGTGTTTGGGGGGGTAGGCGGCGAGTAGTGTAAAATGGAGACAAATTATGTCGCGATCGATTCTTAATGTTTACTTACTCCCATGGTAGCCCTAACTAAACTAACTAACTAAAAAGCCCTAACTAAAGTCCTAACTAAACTAACTAACTAAAAAGTAGCCCAAAAAACAACACTGTTGGTTCGTCGTTCAAATTAGGGCACGAAGCCAGAAGGCGGGCCAAATTATTTATCAATCGGCAGGCCGTTGTTGTATGTTGTGCACCCCTGGCCTACTGTCTGTTGTGCCAGATGTAATTTCCATCCAGATGTGCCTGGTAACGTGCTATTCATGAGAATGGGATAGACATGAGAACACATTGACCTTGACCACCAGTAATTTATAATTAAGTACAATGGCTTGTTTGTTTAGAATGAGAAATTCCCAAAAGGAAAGTGGTGGTAGTGCTGTCGTTTTGTAGGAAGTAAATCCACTTGGCCAGAGGAACCTGAGGATAAAGTGAGCCGGGTTGGGGCACCTAAATCTAAACGCCTTCACTATGCAAAGGATAGTGAAACAACAAAACAACGCCAAAACAACAAGGTGAGGACACAGACACTTCATATTTCTTATGACCCAGCAGCATGATTTGGAAGTGTTAAGAAATGCCTTTCAAATAATGTCAAGTTATTTTGATTCTTGGTTCTGATCAGCTGGATTCTAATGTTTGTTTGTGTGTGTGTGGTGGGGGGGGGATCACTAGGATGCATGTTGTGGACTATCTGCTTATGAACTCCAGCGCCTTGAGAACATCACACAGAACATCGTATGAAACGTACGAGGTTAAGAAGTACTTAGCGCTACGAACGTTTCGGGACACCCACCCCTGATTAGCAGTTGTCCCTTTCACACTGTCTCCCTCTCATACTTTGTCTTCATCTACTCTCCTCTCAGTCTCTTTTTCTCTCCATCCTGCTCTTTTCACTGTTGTCCCCTACTGTCTTCTCTGTATCTTTCTCTCTCATACTCACTCCTCTCCCCCCAGTGTAACTTCATGCAATTTTGCATGGGAATTTAAAAAGGTAACAAATTTGGTCTTAATGGGATATTCTCAATTTATTTTCTTTCTACAACGTAATTTCCAAAGATGTCATTCCTGTCTTCCTTGTAGTATGTTTAGGATTGCTGTTCATGGAGAGAAACAATGGGATAATTATTGTTAGGGAAGGTTAGGGAAAGGTTGGTTCTTTCTCTTCTTTATCGTCCTCCTCCAACCTTCCTCTCACTCCTACTGTCCTCTCTTAGGCCAATACAAGACAGCTCACTTCTTTACAGTTGCTGAAAAGTGAGAGGTGGTTGGAGAGGTTTGACTCCTTTTCTTCAATCTGTTTTCCCTGCACCAATGAACAGTCTCTTATTTGGCTCTTACAGCTACTGGCTACGTATTTACATCGCTGATCTCTGAATACAGTCAGTGGGGGGTTCCTGGTTATGCATTGTTAGATGTATTTTTAGTTGGTGGTTTGTTAAATGCATTTTTTTTCTAGCAGGTCAAAGGCTTCATTGGGAAAAGAGCAGGCTCTGCAGTCTCCCCGGAAATCCCTTCGTCTTGATTGAAAAGTTCACAATTTGAGAGAAGACTGTATATAATCTCATGTAAACAAAAACACAAAATGCATCCTTATGACTTTCATTTTTTTTCCAGGCTTATAGGAGGTGATCAAAGGTCTTAAGGTCATGGTTACCTTGAACATGCATCCATCTCATTCTCATGAATGCATATATGCAGCGCTTTAAAGAAATATCTTCACATTAATATTCAATTGGCCTAAGGATGAACTGCTTAGATTTTGGTGGTCCAGGTTAGGGTCACACAGCTCATCATCCTGTTCTTTTTGTTCCAGGACATTGAATCCAGAGAGGTTGAGGCAGATATTGCAAAGAAGACCATGGGCATCTACGCTGTCCGAGCAGAGGGTCATGGTCCTGGTGGTCCAGGTAATGGACGCTTTGCTGATGTTAGTGTTGTGCTGGAAGGTGTGGACGTTCTCCATAACCTGCAGAGTGTCAGCCATGCATGTGTGATGCTTTATGGGCTGATCTACGCACTCAACTTGAGTTATCCAAAAAGCATGCATACATTCGAGGTGTACCAGAAAATCCTGATGGACTTGGACTCTACCAAGCTTTCACCAAATGTACAGGCACTGAAAATCAAATTGCTCCAGTGATTTGACTGGCAGTAATGCACTTAAACAACCCCTACCTGATTTGTCTTTTTTCTTCAGTCAGAGAGGATATTGTGTTTAAATGATCTCTTAGTTCTTGAAGGGTATATCAGGGAAATACCTGTTTTCTTTTCTTTTCTTTTAGTGTTGAAGCATTTAACAGGAGTGTTGTGAGAGTGTAGTTGGGTTCATAAATGGCCGGTGTTAGCTGGCAGTGTTGTAGTGGCTCAGCTCAAACTATATTTGTCATTGTTTCCGAATTCTGTAGGATCTGGTTGTCATTAAAAGATATTTAATCTACAGAAAAGATCCTTAAGATGTTGTAATTTCATGTCTTTAATGTTTAATGTGAAGTTCTAATGCTAATAAAGCTGTTGAATCAACAAGATGGTCTGATTGTTCTTATGGATCATTAAGATTGTACTAAATGGAAAGAAATTGCATAAATTTGATGTTTATTTATCGCTATACCCCCCCCCCCCCTCAACAACTGACGTTCGCCACCGACTCTCACACTCTGAAATGAATTCTAAACTTGAGAGCCCTGGCCAGTGACTATTTACAGTTAGTCCGTGTCACTGACAGTTTACCCAGTGTTTTTACAGTTTTAAAAAGTTTTAAATGTTCTTGGGTGCAAGGCGATGGACGAGACAGAATCCTTTGCACTTTCCAAATCGTTACGTTTATTACATTTACCGAAGCGCACATAAAACACGTTTACATAGAACATGTGTGACTCAAACAACGATGAGCACAGGACGCTGCGCGAACGCACATTAAGTAGACAAACCACATAAACCCCACGTGATGACGAGACGAGCCACAGGTGAGACGGATGATCACGCACCCGCACCCACGGAGATACACAGACGTAGACGACGTAGACACACGCCCAAAAGGGAAGGGTCGGGACCGTAACGTGACAGTTCTGTTCTTATATTCTCACTTTAAAGAAAAATACACGTTTACATTTTATACTTTCAGTTTAATAAGTGTGAGCACTTTTAAAATAAAAATGCATTTGGTAGCAACAGCTTTTGGGTGAATTCTTAATTGTTTCAATCATAATAATAATGCACTGGTTAGTGTCCCAGTAGGAGTCCACTGTTGCAGATATAGACACCTCAAAGATGTCCTCTGTTTATTGTCCTGGATTACCTTTCTTGAAGGTAGATTTATGATTACCCTTTTCACCAGTTTTCCAGCCATCAGTAACTACCAACTACCAGTAACTATTTGCTGATTAATATCAATATAATACTAGTTTTAACATGTTGCTTCTGTACACAGTCAGGAAACAGCTCAAATACATTTTTAATAACACTAAACCCCGAATTGGATCGGATCGAATCGATTAAATCGGATTAAATCGAAATAAATCGATCGAATCTTCAGAATCGGAATCGGATCGATTCTTGGAATTTGAATCAATACCCAGCCCTATATTGTATGTATATCGTATTGATCAAAATTAATAAATTTGTATATATTTGATATAAATTTTGCCAAATGTCATTCAGACAGTCTATTCAATCAGCCAAATCTATTCAATCAGCCAAATAACAAATTCCTAATATGTTTAATGGTAAAAAATAAAATAAAATAAAAAACAGAGTAATCTCTGCATCACAGCTGAATGGATGTTACTGTCTGAGTGTTACATCTAAAGTCAAAGTCAAATTTATATAGTGCTTTTTTATATAGACATCTGAGCGTGCCTGTTTATGTGTAACCTAATTTCTGGGGCTATAAAAACGAAGGACCAAAGGCAAGTAAAATCTTAGGTACATATGGTTGGCAAGGGCAGTGCTAATGTCAACTGGCACAAATGGTGATATTTTGAATAATTTAGTGATTAGTAATTAATGTTAATTTTATTATAGTTGATTTACATTGTACATGTATGTTTGCCTGCATGCCATTTATGTTAATTTAAATGTAGAAGCTGGTCTTATGTAAGTATTGTATAATATATATAATTTGACTTTGAGTCTGATGTCATGGCTTACTACACTCTGGATGTAACCGTTTGGTGAGTCAGAGACTGATATTCATGGATTGACATTACAAGGAGTATTTTGCTGTCTCAGTGAGGTAGAAATGTGTTTTAAAACAACAATGAACCACAACTTTCAACAGGAACTGAATATTGAAAATATAGAAAAAAGAAAACTAGAAACAGAAATAAAACAAGACTAAAGCTTTAAAACATGGTTGTCACATCTGTGCATGCACTGACATAAACTGCTGAATACACATGTCAACAGATGACATGAGCCTACCTGTATGTGCTCCTGTGGTGCAGAGCCATCATTCCAGGTACACGTCTGGCTACTGTTAGACCAGTGACACCCAGCTGACACACAGTCAGTACACCTGAATATACAACACACCCAGCAATCCTGCTTAAACACTTCTGAATGCCAGAACCTGAGGCAAGTCATCAGACATACACAATGTGACAGCACAGATTTCCTACATTCATTTACTTCCATGTTTCAGTTACAAAAAAAGCATTTAATGTTTTAACTTGATTGGCCAGCCAGTACCACACAACAGATTGGTGACCACTAAATTCACAGAGAAAAACTAAAGACTGTCAATGTTTTAATGTACATTATGTTGAACTGTATTCAAATTATTAATTTTGTATTTAGAAGTTCTTCATTAGTTACAAATCTGTTATATGATGAGCCAGTGATATTGAACCATATAATCAGCACTGTTCAAACAAATACAAACATGATCAGCAGTTGTAACAGGATTTTAAGATTTTTCATAAATTTCCTGTGAGATACCCCTCGCTGCAGAAGCAAAAGTCCAGGGGGTGGAGCTGGATCTAGATCCAACTCCTCCCACCATCATGTTTTCATTGGTCTGAAGTAATTGCACTACGCAGGAGGAGTTGTATCAGATCAGCCATTCAAATCACTGTTGCCGTCCTAAATTGCTATTCTTATTTACTCACTTGCCGTTCATTTGTGAACAATCACGAATGTGAAAGTTAGTTCATAATAAACCAGTTTTCATCTTGCTAATGCTAGTAACTAGTTTCCTTTGGTGATCATACAAAATCTGACTGTTTCTGTTTGCACAAACACTGTTACGTTTATCTAATCTAGGTGTCTAAGTAAGTAATGGTAAAAACTGATCTTAGAAGATGAGCGGTTAGCTAAAGAGAATACATTACTTATTAAAGTACATTACAGTATTAAATACTTATGTATGTTTTGTTCTTCATATTGGACATAAACTGTTAAATTAATGAGTGTTTGCTGTAGTTACTTATAATGTGTAATGGTTGTGCTGTTCGGTACCGCATGGACACATCGAGGGGACTGTTATTCAGTAGTGCGTGCATGTAACGGCCATGATCCTCATTAACCAATTCACTGAAAAACTTCAAAACTAATATAATGCTATTTATATTTTTCCATCCATCTATAGATGCATATCACGGTTTTGAAAAAAGGACAGACGCTTTCAGTTGTGCAGTGCACTAGATGTTGTAGTAAATACCACTGTCCATATTGCACAACTGAAGTGTACCGTCCTAACAAAAAAAGTATTTTTTATTAAAGGTAAAAAAAAAATGAAATAGTACATATTTAAGAAATGTACTGTACTTTATTATGTTGGCAATCACATATCATTATTCCTGCCCACTTTTACGTTTTCTTGTAAACTTAAAAAAACGTGTATTGTGTTATTATTAAGCGACACGTAGGAGGAGTTGGATTAGATGCAGCTCCGCCCGCCCCCTGGACCGACCAAAAGAAACTATGGACGGTGGGAGGAGTTGGATCTAGATCCAGCTCCACCCCCTGGACTTTTGCTTCTGCATCGAGGGGTACTTGTTTCCTGCTCCATGTGTTCAATGATAGTTCACATAAACATTTCATAAAAAGAATAATATGATTACAATTTACAAATATTTCTATTTGTAAAATCTATTTAGTAGGAGCTAGAGAGTTTTTTAATGGATGCTCTTACGCAACATGTGTTGATGTCGCTGAGATGTCTGAACAGTTCCTCAGTTTCAGGCTTTCTGTGAGGTTCTCATTTCCAATAGTGACAGTTGCTATGACTGGCAGTCCTGGATATCGGAAACAATATTTTCTTATTAAACATGTTCAGGGGTTGAAAAGTGCTCAAGACTCATGAATATTGTTTGTTTTCTTGTGTGCCACATTAAAGAAAATTTGGACATGGCTGTATATTCTTGAAAGTTTAGGAATATTTTATAACATGAACCATTTAGGCATTAAAACAAACTATGAACATCTCTAGAAATATGGTTTATATACTGTTAACTGAATACAGCTCCTTATACAGTAATGATCATGACAGACAAGTTTATTTATGAAGCACATTCTGGTGGTACATTGTGTGGTTGGAGGCTGGATGCAAGTATAGAGATTTATTAAGAATGTTAAAATAACTACAAACAGGACTATACACAGCGTACAGATGTGAAGCAAAGTCAAATCAAATACTTACCATGAAAACTAGATATCAGACAGAAAACACTAATACATTGAACCACAGAAACATGTAAGCAAAAGAGAAACAAAGACCTGAACAAGAAAACCACTAAAGATACAAACACAATGACTGATAAAGTGAAGGACCAACACAGGACTTAAATACACAGACTAAACCAAGAACCAAACAAGACACAACTGAAAACAATGACGAGGAGGCGGAGTAACAAATGACAGGAGTGTGACAGGGAAACACATGGAGAAACCAAAACATAGTAAGAATGACAAGAGGGGTGGAGCTAACTGACATCTGTACACTATGGTCACTAAAAGTATTTATAGAACATCCTTACAGTACCATTAAAATGAGTCCCATTGTTTGAACAAAAAGGACTGACCTTCAGATGGCAGGTCCTGACTGGAGAAACTACAGGAGCAGTTGGGGAAGATTGCAGTAGGACGGCCATCACACAGATCTTTACTTCCGCTCCTGAAGGTGCATAAAAATAAGGGAGGCCGTCCTGGGCTTTCCACACCCAAGTGAAGAGTCGCAGTGAGCTGGATGAGGGACTGGTTAAAGACATCAAATATTTTTTAAAGTAAATTACTAAAATTGACAGTTTATTAAAAAAGTCATTTTCAAACTGTCACACAGGTCATCTCTGAGGACTCCACTTCCCAGAATCCCCAGCTCCACCTAACCAAATACACCTCCCCTCATTATTGATATCTATTGACCCACATTATCCTCATCCTATAAACACCTGGACTTTAGCAATTTACCTTTGTAAAGTATTGCCAACAATCTCTAGTAGCATACAGAGTGATTTATTCATTGATCTCTCTGGTCTGACTCTAGTATATTTATGTGGTTTCTAGCCCTTGGCGTATTCCTTTGGTTAGGGTTGGTTGGTCTGCACTTGAAGCTGATTTTCTTGTTGTTTGATCTGCTGCCATTGACCCTGATCTGCCACATGTTGCAAGGTCGGTACTCCTCTGACTCAATACGAAATGTCATAAAAACAGATTTGGCCAAACCATTATATGTAACTTACATTTCCAAAGTGCTTTGCCACCTGAAAAGAAATCAGCCCTTTCTGAAAAGGTTTGTCAGGAATTGAGATCCAAGTAGAGTCTGAACACTCATGCTGTGTAGAGCACCTAGAATCACCCAGATGAGATAACAAATCAGACATGGTGAAAATCAGACATGGTGAAAATCTGATAGAAAGTTATTTTTACTCCATTTTACTCTATTTTTACTGTGCACCAAATTTCTTGTTAAAACACTATTGCCATGATCCAAGAGTATTGGAACATAAAAATGAAAGGTTTCTGTAATGGGCAAGGGTTTGCAGAGATGAGTATCCGGCAAATAACTGGGTTTATTTAGCTTAGCGTTTACAGCAGAGGTGGGACCAAGTCAGTGTTTTGCAAGTCTCAAGTAAGTCCAAGTCTTTATCCTCAAGTCCCGAGTCAAGTCTCAAGCAAAGACAGTCAACTCAAGTCAAGTCTCGAGTCAAGACAGGCAACCGTCAAGTCAAGTCCCAAGTCTGAAACTTGGAATTTCAAGTCCTTTCGAGTCTTTTTTTTTTTACAGGCACCAACACTTTACGAATGCTACGCTGATGCGTTTCTTTACTCGTTTTGTTGGTGTCCGCCAGCCAAAAGATGACAGATCATTTACATTTTATCTTCTCCTAATTACATAAATGTACTTAAACAAGAATGTTTCGTTACATCATTTTACACGAAAATAGCAAGCTTCATCGTAAGCAAGATGCTGTCATTACGAATGCTTATTCTAAACATTTGGATAAAATGTTTAAATATAGACTAATAAAAGGTTAGGGTTATTTTTTCATTGTTTTCTGTTATTGTGGGCTCACGGTGTACTATTGTTACCTGGAGATTCAGTGGGGTCACATATTCTGATGGCTGCCGTCAGAATTGTTGGCTGCAATGGTGAGGGGATGGTAAATCTTGTTTACGTAATTAAGAGACGATAAAATGTAAATATAAACATGTCATATTTTGGCTCGTGGACACCAACAAAACGAGTAAAGAAAGTGCATCAGCGTAGTTTACGTAGCATTCGTAAAGCGTTTGTGCCTCGGAACAGAAACTGTGAAATAGCGCCCCCTGTGGTCACAAAACTCGACGCTCACAGAATCTGGTGTAACACCGGTCTGCGTCAGAAGGACGGAAATGAAATTAATGGGGCGCACTTTATAAATATTAATATGCGTTTTAAAATTTAGATTTGGGGTAAAAAAAAATCAAGTCTTTGCAAGTAAACAGGTTCAAGTCCAATTCAAGTCCCAAGTTATTGGTGTAAAAGTCCAAGTCAAGTCTAAGTCTCTGAATATTTTTTCAAGTCAAGTCAAAAGTCTTAATATTAATGACTCGAGTCTGACTCGAGTCCAAGTCATGTGACTCGAGTCCCCACCTCTGGTTTACAGCATGCAGCGCCATGCAACATTCAACATACAGACATGATGAAGACTTACAAAGATGAGCACGGGACAAGACAACCTTACACAATATATACTTAAGACGCAACAAGCCTCATGTCTAACACATTATACAGATGAGACACGTGAACACATACACACACAACCACACCCACAGGAAGTACATATATAGACACGGACTACACATGCACACGACCAAAGGGAGGGCTGTAATTTGACTGTTTATTTCTTTATTGCAAATGCTTTTGTACACTTCACTGTTCATCCTCTTGTTTTCCATTGGCAGGCATACATGCCCTTAACACACATGGTTCTGTTAAGCTTTAGCAGTACTGTCTTCTCAGTACTTTTCAGTTCCTCATACCATATAAATCAGCCCAGTGCATGGGTGCCAAATAATATAGCTGTTAATATAATATTGCTGCACTGTTAAGTTCTTAGCCAGGTCAATACAGAAAGACTAGTGCAGCTCACACTAGTTCACTTGATTAATTAATACATTTACTACGGTGTGTTAAATTTTGCTTTTCATGGGCCTACTATTATTTTAAATATTTGGAGAAAATAAAACTACAATGGCAACATAATGCAAATGGAAAATAAATGTTTAGCAACTAGGCATGCCTAGTTGATCGCAATAGATTGTAGACTCTATTTGATCAGACACAGCCTTACAAGTGAGTTTCCAAACCAACAACGTTTTGCAAATGTGATGCCCAGGGCATCATGGACCGATGGGGCATACGCTGAGTAGAGTGAGGTTTATTATAGGCAAATCCAGAATCATTTTTAGCTGCACAATAATAGATTCATAGCTGATGAACAGAATAAACAAGTTCAGATCAAGCTATTCTTGCTGATGCCTTAATACCAGAGAGAAACCAAAGACTTTCTTCAACAGGACAGTTGATCACCATGCCATTTGGGCTATATGGTGAATCATGAAAATTAATACAAAGAGTAGTAACCTTTCTGGGGTCTTGGATCTATACACAGCCTAGACACAAAAAATATTGATATATAGTGATAAATAGTGAAGAAATGCCCAGTTATTTGTAGCATGAAACATGAGAACACTTCCTATTCAAGGTTTGTGCAAGCTACTTCCATGACTTTCATGACTTCTTTTTTTTTTTTTTTAGAAGTGTTCAAAATAAAGAAATGTAGACACTGGTCCTCATAGCTTCTAAACCTGAATAGTAATTGGAGTTTAAAGCAGATGACATCTACACTGAACTTATGAAAGCCCAGAAGAAGAATGGGTGACTATACTTCAGTGGGAATTTTGTGAGAACGAAGTACAACACATTATCAGTATACATATGGACCAACCTTCACTAGCTGCTGCCTTGAAGGTTAGGTAGACTTTAAATGTTCTTCATTTTCAGCTAAATCCAGGCATTTCCCTCATGATAGACATCACAATACTATGTCCTGTCAGGCATTTCCCATCCCAATTATCATTCCATATTAAAATTGAATTAAACAAATTTCATGCAGGTACACACATGTGAAATTCAGACACATGACCTGGAATACACACTGACTCTCAAGTCTGAACTACCTCTCACTTATTGATGTCATGATACGACTGTGTGTCTGTGTGTAGATCTGTTCTAGTAGGTGTTTGTTCGTGTGCACCCTTGTGTGTGTGCGTGGTTGTTAATGTTTAGATGTTCATCTTCATAAACATCTCACCTGTTCCCTGTTTCATTGCACCTGTTATGTGTTATCATTTGTATACTTAAGCATGTGTCTTGTTTTTGTTCCTTATTTGTTGTTATGTTTCATATTGACATATGAAACATGTGTTTGTTAGCATTATCACACTTTACCCAATAAAGAGATTAAACTATGTCCTGTGTTGTCCTGGCTTCCTGTACTATTGAGTATAGCATGAATAATACCTTTCATTTTTGTCAAATAATACTGAATGGTTGAACTTATACATTAAAGGACTTTCATTCAACATAAATGGTGTGTCAACTTTCCATACCAAGTACTCTGGAACTTTTACAGATCCACTGAGGAGAACATTCTGACAAACTGCACCATGGTCTGGTCTGACAGCTCCACTGCTGAAAACCAGCCAGCCATTTACAACAAGAGATACACATCACAGACACTTCCTGTACCACCCTCTGTCATCTGGGAAAAGATACCAGACCAAAAACCACATTTTGCAAGATTCACAATCAGATCTCACAGCGAGCTGTCAGAGTGGCCACAACTGCAGCACCCACCAGCTCATGATCACATACACTACAGACACACACACCAGCTCATGAACACATACACTACAGACACACACACACACACACACACCAGCTCATGAGCATACACTACAGACACGCACACTAGCTCATGAACACATACACTACAGACACACACACCAGCTCATGAGCACATACACTACAGAGCTGCTATATTGATAAAAATAACTTTTTCCCCGACCTATGGTGAACAGAAATAGTTTGCCTTTGTTTAATAGACAGGGAAACATCAATGAAACATAACAACCACTCACACAATAAGGGAAATCCATGAAAATATAGATTTTTGATAAATGGCAAATGTAATTACTAATCATAATTATATTCATTATATTGAAAGTACCTACATTAGTTTACTAACTGGCCACAGATCTAACAAAATAATTCAGCACATGGTTTAGAAGCTCATATAGAGACTATTGAAGGTTGCTCGGAATAGGGGAGATTGTGCTTGGTTATGTTTTTGTTTACATTTTTATGGATTATTTATTATAATTCGTTAGATAATACTTGGATCAAAGTGCAGTCATGTCAAACTACTTTTTGAGTCTTTCAGATGTTATGCACAATTTATGCATGGTCAGGTGCAGGTGTAAAGTCTGTACAAATTCATTATATCTGTGTTTTATGAATGAGGTCCATTGTCTCCAGACTAATTATTAATAACAAGAGGGAATGATGAATTAAAGCACTGTGCTCTGCAGAATCTATATATCAGGATCTGTATATGAAGCTATACTGGATCAGGACTTCAAATGCAGACTAGGCAAGTTTGCCAGTGACCGGCTTATAAACTCAAAGGCAAAATGGATAGCTTTGGACTGTATACCAGTTTCAATGGTAGAGGGCCAAGTGCTATCCGAGGTTTTACAGATGCCATTTTCTGATGCAGTTTATAAGATATGGTCAAGGAGCACAATTAGGTCTAAAATCCAGCAACAACAACAACAACAACAACCATTTTGAGCATATTATATATTTACATTTACATTTATGGCATTTGGCAGACGCCCTTACCCAGAGCGACTTACATTTTTATCTCATTTATACAAGTGAGCAGTTGAGGGTTAAGGGCCTTGCTCAGGGGCACCTCAGTCATGGCCTCAGGTCTGGGGATCGAACCCACGACCCTCCGGTCACAAGACCAGTTCCCTAACCACCAGGCTATGACTGCCCATATATCATATGACGGGCATCAGAATGGCTCCATTTAAAGGCAGACTACCTATGGAACTTCTAGGTGTCACAGTATGGAGGCCCCCTGCCTCTGTCTGGAGCGGCAGTAGTCTACGTCTGTCCTGTCCTTGTTGCGTTGTGTTCGTCCTTCAGGTGGGCATTACCCATTAGAGAGTTCACCACCTGAGGGTCATTTGTCTGTCTACATATGTCTTGTCTATGTACCAGTTAAGTGGTGGTTGTTTTCTTTTTGGATTTGTCACAGGTTTTGTGTTGGGGCACTTCTTACTTGTTGTTATTATTATTATGCATTCTTCCCTGAGACTGGCATGATCGCTTGCTTTATTTTTGCACTTTCTTTGTCTGTCACACTAGGAGAAATGGATGTTTGCAGCACCATTGTCAACATATTTACACACACTATCTCAAGAACTTGGCTGGTCAGCATATGAAAAATATTATGAAAAATATAAATCCAGCAACACCATTAAAATTTTGCACATTATAATTTTTTTTTGGTGTGTACAATAAAAGTTACTGTAAACCAGCATCACATTACATCTAGTACAACAAAACCTATATGATGCTGTGTTAAGTTGTAGTATATGAGAGATGTGTACAAGAACAGGAGAAACATACTTGCTTGTGTTCAAACACCAGCCACAGAGAGGATCTGGAGAGGATCTGCAATCTCTCAATGTCTTGTACATGCTACAATGAGTTACAGACACTCGTCGGATCTACAACACACACACACACACATACATACATACAAGAAACCCTAATATATGACATACTGTCAAATCACGGTTCATATCCTCAAACAGGACAGTGACTTAGCTGGCTCACATACTTTATGCTCTTCAATCAAATTCTACATACTCCCAGGACAACTTCAATTCTAATTCCATCCTATAATAATGCACATGTTAGTGTTAGATGGGTCCATAGCATCCACAGTTGTAAGACTCACTTGATTTCTTAAAGCTATGTAGATGTATTTATCATCCTCTGGATCAAAATACATTCTGGGAAACAGCATTCTGTCATCATTAGATCTGTACAGCACCATCGCACATCCAGGTCTGAAGGTCTTGTCCAGAACAAGCTGAAAACACCAATAAAAACAGTCTCTGATATCTGGTCAAGAGAGATAAATTAAATAAACACAACAGATAGATATTTTGCTTATTTTAGTCAGCACATACAAATTTAAAGTCCCCGTACATGGACTTCTGCTCCAAATCACCTGAAGACAAGCTTTGACAAACCAATCTAGAAATATTGCTTCTATAGAAAATCATAACATTTAATTTTAAATCAATTTCAGATAGCTTTCATTGCTGTCATGATGTTGTTAATGATGCAATAGACTGACCATATGACACATACATCCCATTAGGGATTAAACAAGAGCAGACAGACCTTTATCAGCTGACCATTTCCTGTTCCAATGTACAGCACAATCCCAGATCCTTTTTTCTCTGCTGCTACAGAGGTCATTGAACTATGTTTGAACACCACAGACACTGGCCTCAATACCTTATGTTTCTCCTGCAGAAACAACGCACACAAAGTTAAGCCCATGTCAACTACTAATCTAAATAATATTAAAAGCATGCAGTTGGCTTTAAGTATTAGGAACGATATGTTTTTCAAATGTGTAAACTTGAGTCTTATTTATGTTTCCTACCTTGTTGGTACAGGTTGGTTCACAACTGAAATCTGTAGGAACTTGGTTTCCTGGGTCGCTGATGTCGAATATAGCCAAAACTGTGTCCTCGTGCTCTTCCAGAGCAGTGAATATTCCCGCCCATAAAACAGTAGCATCAGAGGAGATAACGGCAGAGGACAAGAGCTTTCGACGGGGTTTATCGTCACAGCACTCTAACTGCGCACCTGTCAGGGATCTGGTCATTTCAGTTTTTTTGCCTCTGTTATCCATCCTTAAGAGCAGCACACTTGGTGGGTTTTCAGACTTAACGTTAAGAAATAAGTACGAGTGAGAGTGCGAAGATGTTTGAAATCCGTCCACCCACTCAACATCTGCTTTAGTTTTAACGATGGCATCGGTTGGCTCAGTGGATGTAATAGAGAAAATATCACCTTTCTGAGAGTGTAGGGTATTCCACAAAGTTACACCCCGTTGGAAGTTACACTTTTCCTTTCCGTTCCTGCGTTCAGACTCCGTGGCAACCAATAAATATTTATTTCCATTGGGGTTTTCTAACTTATTTTTAACTAAATCGACAAGGAATGTAACAGATGTTTCATTCGCTGGTACAACTGGCAGAGCCTCCCTGTAGATAGTTGTGGTTATATCGTTTATATCCAGGACCTCGCAATATCCACAGTCATAAGTTCCACAGATAATCAGGGTTCTGTTCGCCTCGAAAGGCAATAAAATATTTATTTTGTTTGGGTGGGTATGATTAGCTAAATCCTTATATTTTTCCTCCACTAAATTAAGACGCATCTGGTGGAGCCGAGAGTCGGTGACAACATACACCTTATCCTTTCCAACAACAAAGTTCTTAATATCTCCGGTAAAGTTGTGCTCCAACGCGTAAACGCGACATTTGAATAAAACAAGTATTCCAAGAAATACAGCCCTCATCTTGCTCAAGTCGAAAACAATATCCGACAATCGCGCTGTCTACGTGACATGTAAGTTAGTTCTGAGTGATGGTAAAGTCATCAGCGCCAAACAGATGGAAATGATGACTTCCGCGTCATGTTTACAACGTCTTCAGCTTTAGCAATATCCAGATTCAGCTGTAGTCTAAGAAGTTTTCATTACCATTACAGGTAGAGATAGTGCTTAACAATTGTTCAACACTGTAGATGCGATGGACTCGAAAAACTAATACCAGTTGTTTTGTGACTTTTAAAAATGATTTGATTTTTAACGACTCAGTACTGCACCCCAAAGGTGAGATGATTTGTTTAACTTGATGGTTCACGCATTGATTCATACACACGCACGCACGCACGCAGACACACACACACACACACACGGACGTAATTTGGGGGGGGGGGGGGGGGGGGTTGACGGGACATGTCCCCCCCACTTTTTCAAAAGTCCCCTCCAGTTTTTACGGTTAAAACCAAATATTTATATAGCGACGAATCCATGTCCCCCCACTTTTGAAATCAAAATTACGTCCATGCACACACACACACACACACACACACACACACACACACACACACACACACACACACACACATTAATTTTAATTGTAGATCAAATAGACTAATATTACAGTATTTTATATATTGGTATTAAAATGCAGAGCTAAACAAGGGTTACAATTTATAACATACTGAAATCATTGTCTAAAAGCTAAATGTGAAATGACAAAATGAATCAGAACAAACATGTTGCTCTGACATTAGTGTACCTGTTGTGAAAAGCGCTATACAAATATATTTGATTTGATTTGATTTAGAGTTCCAGCCAGTCTGATGTCATCTTTCCCTACATAGGGATTTATGTTCAGAATACATTTGTCCACCCAGAATGTAAAGCCAAATATATCCAGTTTATTGGTCATGTTCTGAGTGAAATGACAGCACACTTTAGTAGGGAACGTCTACAATGATGTCTCAAATATCTCAGAGATCATGGTAAATTGATCTGTCTCAAGGTGGGCAAGGTTTGTCATCAAAGGGCAGATAGAGCATTATATCTCTGAGTTTCTGGTGAGACAATTTCTCTATGAAAATGGGACTTTCCAAGTCTGCAGAACAGTATTCATCCAGTTTCGTGGTTTTACTAGGGATGGCAGGAGTGGGGCTATTGACAGATTGAAACAAATGAAACCATATTCATTATGAAAAGTTTCTGTCTTGTGAAATGTTTGAATCATCACAACTCAGTGACATCTGGTGGCCAGTGTGTGGTCAATCCAGCTACATCAGTCTCATAAAACACTGAAGTGTGATTTTATGCTAGTGGTATGAAACATCACACGTTCAGGTAATAAGTGTCATTGATATAAAATAAATAAAAAATGTTTGAAATGCTATTTACTCAGGGTATCTGCACATTTTTAAATCTCAAATTCAATGACTTTTAAGACCTTTTTAATACCTCTCACAAGAAAAAATAATACTATTACTGGGGATGCAGGTGTGTTCCACATCGTTGACGGGGGGGGGGGGGGGGGGGGGGGGGGGGGGGGGGGCGAACAAAAATTGTTGACGTTGTTGAGGCCGTACGTATCCGCTTGTTAAGTGTGACGACACGCGTGACGTTTCAGCCGCTTCCGGGTCCAAACAAACAAGGATGGCGGAGCCTGTAAACCTGTTTACGATAACTTCGTTCTTTAGTGAGGCACCATTGAGGGTTAAAAAAGGTCTAAACTCTTTCAACTCCAATAGAGTACTAAGTGTATCTGTTCTCCCAGGTGGTATATTTAGGGGTAGAGTCCAGGCGTCCATGAAAAAGACGATTTACGAGGTTGAGGTGAGTTGAGGTGAATTGAGGTTGAGGTGTGGTGACTGAAGTGAGTATGGGTCAAATAACGTTTAATACAGGTACACGTTGAGGGTCAGGCAGTGAGGTACAGCAGCTGCGTTTGCCCAATCGGTAAAGACAAGTGCCATCATATGGCAGCCTTGTTGATTTGGGTGGAGAAAAACGTGTCCCGCACCGATGTGGAATGCGTGTGGAAAAGGGCGAAGACACCGAAAACGGACGAAATTGCAGCCAAGAGAGTATCTGAGATGGCCCCATCCACATCACGAGGTTAGTAAATAATTTGCAATTGATGTCAATGTTGCATGGTTTATTAGCTTAACGCTATGCAGTTTTAAGTTGCGGTTTCCAAACCTGGTCCTGGAGGACATTCAGCCCCTCACATTCAGCCTGCTGGCAACACACCTGAACCATGTAATTTCAAAGCCATTGAATTTTGTGAGATTAACTTTTATTAATTGAATAGTTCTGATAAACTCTCACAATTTGTTAATCTATTTTAGAGCAGACTAGAGAGAGACTATAGTGTATATTGCATGTTTTAAAAATCTACAATTAAAGGTGTGTAATAAAATAAGTCATAATTACTAATGTTACTCCATTTTATTTAAGCTGGAATCAAAAGACCTGTCACACAACATGACAAGGAATGGGCCCTGGCATCTTTGTCACAGCTTGGGCGTTTTACTGGAATGGGGTGGATTTTGAGTTCTGAACCGCCTCAGGTATGACTTCTGTATTTTGTACTCTAATATGCCCTTCACATTACCAGAAACAGCACAATTGCACTACATTGAGTATTTTGACTGGGATAAAGCGATTACATATTGTTGTTTAATGTCAAGATCATGGTTTGACACATGACTTACAATACACAGAAATGTGTAAACCCATGGAAATTAGACAAAAGTTTGCACTTATGATTCTCTGCACCCAAAAACAATTTCACATAGAATTTCGTATTTTATTTACAGGTGCTTTGTATGCACCAAAATATGTTGGCACCTAACCTAAATCTCAACACTATGTACTTAACTTTAAATCCTACCACACATTATAAGTTAATTATTCAATGCATTACAAGTGCAGATTGAGTTATAGTGAATTAGGTTGTAGCACATCACAACACTAACATGTTCCTGAATGTAAAAAAGACAAACATTTTAATCTGGTTTTACTTTTTTAATAAAGGTTTTCTGCAAAGTTGTGTAAATCATTCTTCAGTCACAATAATTGTAAACATGTTTTAATTTGCCACTGTCCTGCTAACTGATTTACATACATCAGATATTTCATTGAATTTCACGGAGAATTGGGGTTTGCAAATTTGTAAGACACACACATACTTTCAGTATCTTGTTAATATTTTTCCTGTACTGGTAAGGGATGTGGTCCAAAATGCAAAACAGTTTCAGCCTCTGAATAGACCGCTCCACATGTATCCTTGCACAGGAGATAAGTCTGTTATTGTTCACTTCCTCCTGTGTAAACTGTCCGTTGAGCAAGAAAGACGGGGTGTTAAGAAGAACTCCCTCTGGCAAAATGTCCCGAATTGTGAAGCCCTTGTCTGCAATAACCAGATCACCTGCTTGTAGATGTTGGAGAAGTCCACTGTCAGCTGTTATTGACTTGTCTGAGGCGCTCCCACCGTACAGATTACTGGCAAAAGTAATCACACCATTGGGAGCCACACCAATTAGTGCCTTTAGCGTGGTCCGTCCTTTGTAGTGGCTGTACAAATGACACTGTGTGTCAAGCCTCTCTGTGTTGGAGACAGCAACCTCTGTGCAGTCAAGGACTATTCTACAGTTAGGAAAAGGTCGGAAGCAGTCTGGCAGCGAAGTCTGATTCTTGGCCGTGGAGGGGATGTTTTCAAGTAGACCGACATACAAAATATCATACAGAGCACAGATGATGGTGGTAAAGATGTTAGTTACAGTTGCTGTGCTACAATTAAACCTTGTTGCAAGGTCTACATGGCCACAATTCAATTTAAGCTTCATCAAAGTAAGGAGTAACTGATCAATAAGGGGCATAATTTGGACAGTCCAATCAGAATGATACTGTAGCTCAAATCTAGAAAGAAGTGCTTCCAAAAAAAATACTGTGGCAGCATCAGGTAATCCAGTGTAGTATTGGACTTTGTTAGGATGGGAGGAAATCTGACTGAAAGAAAAGGTTTGCTTTTGTTTCTCCAACTGTTCTTTCAATTTTTTGTTCTCTTCTCTAAGCATGTCATTCTCAACCTCAAGCATGACAAGACTTGGTTGGGATGTAGTAGGGGTTTGTGGGGTTGCCACAAAAAAAATCCCCAGAGGATTGCTGGGGTGGTCAGGAAAATGAAAAGCCTTTCCCTGGTTCCAAGCGAATCGCGAAGGTCCAGCAGCTTTGCCATTAAGAAAGTGCCAACTACACACCCTGGAGTTGCAGTTTGGGGTGAAGTTTTCACGTCTGTAAAAGAAGAAAAAATTATCATTAATCATTAGTCACAGCTTACTTGGGTTCCTCTAACAAAGTGCTAAAGAAATAAGGACCTTATAAAATTGTGTGTGTATATATATATATTGCAATAAAATGTGAGAATTATGTATGGTAAGTGTACGGCAGTAATAAACTAATGGAAACGGGCTAAGCAGTAATGTATATGCATACTGAAAAAGGTAAATATAGGATGCAACAGTAGCATCAGCTGTATTTTTGCTTGGTATTTTTACGGACACTCCTGATCAGCTAACCGTTGTGTGTGTATCCATACAATATATCAAGGATATCCAAAAAGATATCCTGGTGTTGCCTTTTACGAGCTAGCTAATCTAGCTAGTGTTAGCGCCACTAGCTAAGTTAACCAGAGCTATCTTTACTTTAGCTTTACTTTAGCTGGACAACAAATAAAACAAAACAAGAACTAACATATCTGTATGTGGCAAGAAACATTGTATTAAACCCATAGCTAGAATATCAAGCAATCCAAAAAGGGGCAAGTTGGCTTTTTTTTCTCTGTGGGGTTAGCTAGCTAGCATTAGCGCCCACGGAGGCACTGTCAAGATTTTTTTTAGAAATAGAACTTACCTTATCAACTGCACCCATTTTCTTCTCTCTTTCTCATTGCAAGGAAAGCGGTAGAAAGACAAAAGGGTCGTTGTTTTAGACTCGGATCTGTTAAAACAGCAGGGCACACAGCACTGCGGCATAT
The DNA here is from genome assembly GCF_052324685.1 of Brachyhypopomus gauderio. Lineage (NCBI taxonomy): Eukaryota > Metazoa > Chordata > Actinopteri > Gymnotiformes > Hypopomidae > Brachyhypopomus > Brachyhypopomus gauderio. The sequence continues at coordinate 26,694,511 of NC_135215.1, read as the reverse complement.
TAAGGGACTCAATGCAGCGAGTGTTTGGACCCGGACTTGACGTTTCGCAAAGATGATGCGTCACAGCTTAACAACCCCATACTCCAACGCTAGGATTCTAGCACTAGGACCCTGGAGCGGTTATTTTCTGCATTAGCGCTAGATTCGGCAAAGTTCACATCGCGCCAGAACAACTGAACAACACACACTTATAATAATTTAATGCCTCCCCTCATAAAATTCCAGACATTTTAAGACATTTTTAGGCCTTGAATATGGAAAACTAAATTTAAGACATTTTAAGACTTTTTAAGGACCCGCGGGTACCCTGAATTTACTTTAGGTTTCATCTCAATCGACACGATTGCATACAGACATGAATTAAACTGACAAAGCCATACGTAACACTGAACATCTATCTCAAGACAATAACCAACAAAACTTAGACAGACCTGAAACATGAACATGAATGTCTACTAAAGTATGTGCATGTGCACACAGAGGAACTTGAAGCTACTGACTCTTTCGATCTTAGCATCTCCCATATAGATGAGGAGGTGTCCACTCTCTGTTGTCTCTTATTGTCCTGTCACCAGCTGGTTAGTGACCACTGTCTGTATGTCAACACTGACCATGATGTATGGAGATGATTCCGTGCCTATTCGAAATGTAATCGCTACTAGTCAAAAATGGAAATGCAATCCACAAAATGCAAAAAGTTCTTGATTTGTCTTGTCTGGTTGTTACACCCTTTCTATGAACCTAATCTGGAACTGGATAATAAATTGAAGGCTGGGTAAAAAACAAGCAAACCAGGTGACTGTGGTGCTGAATTTAGCTATTCATTATATTACGCTTGCTGAGGATTTGATCATCCTGTAGCTCATCATTATGGAGATGGTTCCGTGCCTATTCGAAATGTAATCGCTACTAGGCAAAAATGGAAATGCAATCCACAAAATGCATTGCTTTTCCATACAAACATGCAGAAAACGTGCCACAATGAAATGCAAAAGCACTATTACATTACGTTTCAATGCACTTTATCTCTTTATTGAAAAACAATACACAAGAATTACCATTCAAAACCAAAACGCTGAATTTGTGCCAGAATTGAATATAATACAGCTCGAAATGTAATCACGGCACCGAGGTATTGCTTTTCACCGTACGGTATTTCTGACATAAATGTCTCCTTTAAATGTAATGATCACGAGATTGATTTAAACACTGATGTGATGAAAACATGCCACAATGAAAAGTAAAAGCTCCAGTGTGTGTGGATTTGTATTTAAAGAAAGAAACGCTGAATTCGTGCCAGAAGCCACCTCGAAATGCAATCGACTGAACGTCATTGTATTCCTTTTTTTTTTTTTTTTGGCCCACCTCCACCCCCCCATCTTTGGAGGACAACTTTGTTTTTATGTACAGATTTAAATGGCATTTATAACAATTCTGTATAATATATAGTATAGTGATAACAATATATAGTGATAACAATATGCAAAGTGATAATTATTGGGGTTAGGTGGACCAAGAAAAGAGGGGGAGAGAAATAATAAAAAGGGAAAAGACAAAGAGGTAGGAGAAGAAAGAAGAAGAAAAAGAAAAGAAGAAAAAAAAATTATAAAATAATAATAATAATAATAATAATAAAATAAAACATGCAACCAGCTCAAATGACCACTGCAAAGAAGTACAGAAAGTAAACCAAATACATATAGTACAGATGAGTGCGATGTATGGGTGTGTGTGAGTGTGTGTTTATGTGCAACCTAGAAGTACAACATAGGATAGATGTATGGAATGTACTCACCAGCAAGGGTGGGTAGCTGCGACAACATTCCCCCAGAGGCCAGAGGCGGGCGGAGAGAGACCCGGGAATCCCACCCGCCCACGGCCCCCCATGGATTGGTGGAGTACCAGAGCCGCACTTCCCAGAAACCCTCACATGCCCGCCCCCGCAGGCGGGAGAGAGAGACTCCGGACAGCGCCCCACCAGTCAAGGAGCGCAGGTCCAGGGGAACCAGAGGGAACAGAGCGCCTCCCCCCCAGGATGCGCCCCCCCCCCCCCCCCCCCCCCCAGGGGCCAGCGGCAAAGCCACGGCGCCACGCGCCCGGAAAGCCACTAACCACCCGGCAGGGCCCACCTCCCGTCGAGGAGCACCCGGCCGCCCCATACCACCACCACCCAGGGGAGCGGGCCAACCGCCCCCTCGCCGGGGGGCCAAGCCGGACTCCGGAGCCCCAAGGCGCCCCCCCTCTGGAGTGGTGCAGTAGTCTCAGGGGAGCGTCCGGGAGTGAACCGGGCACGACCAGCCCCGACCCAGAACCAGCTGTCCTCACCCACACACCCAAACCCACACTACATTCGCCCCTATACACCCCCACCATGCACACACCCACCCCCATACACACACACATACACTCAAATTCACCCTCACACCTCCAAACCTGGCCATATGTCCCCTCCCTCCAACACGCACTCATTCATCCACCCATTCAGAAACAAGAAGAAAACAAGGACAAGAAGAAAACAAAGACAGAGACACACACTTATCCAGACTGGCACACCCTCTGCGGCAGGGGCAAATGGCTGGACCAGCAAGGACCGGCAGTGGTCCTAGGAAGCCACCAGCCCAGTCCCGTGCCAGCAACCCCCCCCCCCCGCCCCGGCAGGGAGCAGGAAGCGGGTGAAGGAAGGCCTTCCCACCCCTCCACCCCCAATGTTGTGTGTAGGTGTTGGTGTATATGCATGTGTAGTAGTGTGTGACACTATGGTGCAGTTAAAATTGAGGGGACAGGTGCTAGGACAAACGTGAGTGCATGTCCACACCGTCCCCTCAAAGGCCCTCAATGTCTAAAGTGCAGTAAAAACTGAGGGACAGACAGTGGTGAGGAGACGGGTGAGCCATGGTAGCAGGCCCACCTCGTCAACCTCTGGGTACATGCCTGTCCCCAGAATCCTAAATGAGCAAGGATGTGTGTGTGTGTGTGTGTGTGTGTGTGTGTGGGGGGGGGGGGGGGTGGGGGTGGGGGGGGGGTGGGAATGCTTAGGTCCAGAGGAAAGCTTGCTAGCTGGCTCATTGAGCACCGAACTTCACTGCCCCCCCAGCTCAGGGCAGGGAGCGGTCGACCCGGGGAGACCAGGGCGGCAACCCTCCCCACCACCACATCCAAGCCCGGATCCACACCACCCCCACCACAGAGATCAGCCGGTCCGCACATCCACATACACCTAGACACACCTTTCCTTCATACACGTATGCACTCACACACATTTAACCCATAAATATATACATATATACATATATACATACATACATCCATCCATATATATAAATATATACATACACATACATACATATATTCATATATATCTACACATACATATACACCCACACACGCTTGTCCCATATACACCACACCCCTGTGTATGCACCCACAATCATACCAATCGCACAGTGATCATTGTATTCCACTGTGTGTCTCTGCGAAGCTGTGTTCGTTCCAGAATGAAATCTAATCACTGTCCAATAGGAACGCTCGCCTGAATTTGGGGCGGGGCTTAGACTCCAGTCAGAAGCAATCGCTCGTAGTTGGACTTGAAAGCAGCAGAAATGTCTTTTCACGACAGAATAAAAGAGGAAATAAACAGTCTAATTGGACAAATTGAGGCTGGTGCAGTTACAGACGACTACGTGCTTAACTTAATTAAGCTGAAGGTGCTGGACAATATTGAAAATGGACCTTGAAAGTGTCGTACATGTGCTTGAATTCCACCTTGTAAAGGTGGATGAACCCTGCAAACAGATGATATTCCGGAGTTACAGTGATTTTAACTTAGTTCATTGAGCACTCTAGTTTTGTCCTAACTAGATATTTAGACATAATATTGCTGTAATACTGCAAAGTCGTGGTCAGAGGTGAACTTCGTATAGCCAGTGTGTATTTTATTTAACACCCTTGAGCAGTGGCGTGCACACATAGACATCAGGTGGTAAAGCACCACCAACTCTGCCCTTTATCAACGAAAGTGCCCTTTTGAAACTTCGTTTTTAAATAATAATAATAATTATTATTATTATCATCATTTTACTGAGGTCGGTTTGAAATGATCTTTTGAAAACCTGAGCGATTAAAAACAATGCCCTAAAATGAGCCACCACCTCGCACACACCCGACCTCTCTCTTCCTTTAACACCAGATGCGCTGCAGCTACAGTTCAGTTCAAGGAAGCGTCTTCAGCACAGCACGCACGCTCACAGATAGACTTCTTCTCCCGTGCCCCACCAGCCAGGTCACATACACATCAAGTCAAATCTACCACTGTACTATATTTTAAATCGTGTACTCAGCTCCAGCTCAAACTGTACGACTAAATCGCAGGGTTTAAAAGTTCACAGTGTAACTGACCTGATATTCAGTGTTTTCATATTGCAAGTTGGTTCCTAAGCTTTTATTATTTTGTTGCAGCGCTATGCTTTTATTTTGAAAGAAAGAAACGAAGAAGAGAAAAATAAACGCGCTATCAGTGTGTGAGTTCCGAGGCATAGTTAGCAGGTGCACTCCACGGTCAAGGTTGAAAGAACAGTGTAAAACAAGATTACTAAATAATTATTCGTAACTTTAATGGATCTTTAGCACCTGGTTGATGAGGGAACAAGCTCTTACGATGTGTTTATGACTAAGGCATAATAATAAAATGTTATGTTGTGAACCATCCGTTCGAGAGACCACTTTTTCAACCGGGATGCTACAGTAAGAGCTTGACCCAGGCTGAGAAGAGCTTAACCCGCGCTCAGCGCTGAGGTCTTCTTAGATCAGATGGTTAATTGTGTCGTACTTAAGCATGGATGCTTCTGGAAAGGAAACCGAACACACGGAAGACCCGGAGGTCAACGAGGAGGAGGAGCTTCTACATTCCGTTCGTCTAAGGAAACCTACGGAAAAAATGCAAGTATATCAGGAGGAGGAGGCCTGTAAAAAGGAACGACGACTCCGCAAAGTCTACGATCAATGGAAAAAGCAAATTCGTACTTCACGAGAGCTATTAAAGAGAGACATAACAAACAGCGAAATTGCCTCGCTCATCGACGCATTAGAGAAAGATCGAGACAATGTCATAAAGTTGTATGCTGAGATTAGAGAAAGCATTACCCCCTCTAGTGATACAAGGCGACTTACAGATGCATGTGAAGCGGTCACAAAAGACTTTATTAAGGTTGCACTTGAAAGACTCTCAGGCATCGATGACTACGACGGAGACAAAGTTAAGACACGCCTACGTGAGCTTCTCGAACCGGACTATGCTCGGTCCATCTATAGCTCATCGGTCACACATAAAAGTAAACATTCATTTGCCAGTAAATCAAGCTCTGCAAGGTCAGTAGTTGCTGAGAAGAGAGCGGAGGCTGCGGCTGAATTAGCCGCCAAGGAAGCAGAGTACGAAGTGCTATTAGAAGAAGAAAAACAAATGGAAAAGATCCAACTTCTGACACGTGAGTTACACAGATTAAAGGCTGAAAAGGAGTTAAAGGCCGCAAGGGCTAGGCTCATAACTTATGATCAGGAGATAAAAAGTGAGAGCAGCGTTCATGTTGACTGTAGCAGAGCCGTCCAGAGGGCCTCCCCAGTTTCCGCTCCCATTCAAGTTTCCGACAGTAACATAGCGTCTAAGTCGCTTCCACAATCAGACATTCTTTACTTAGCTCAAGCGTTACAGGACAGCGTTGCCATGAATAGACTGCCAATACCAGAGCCCTCCATGTTCACCGGTGACCCAATACAGTTCATTGAGTGGAAAGCTTCATTTACAGCACTTGTTGATAAAAGGAATATTTCACCCGCAGACAAGCTCCACTACTTGAAGAAATATGTAGGAGGTTCAGCTCGACGAATGCTTGATGGCATCTTCTACAGAAATGACAGTGCCGCATATGATGATGCTTGGGACCGCCTCAACCAAAGGTATGGTCACCCATTTGTTGTACAGAAAGCCTTCAGAGAGAAACTTTCAAAATGGCCAAAAATACAAACAAATGACTCTACAGAATTCAGAGCATTTGCTGATCTAATTCAAACATGTCATGAAGCTATGCCCCACATAGAAGGCTTAAACATTCTCAACGATTGTGAAGAAAATCAAAAACTCGTTCAAAAATTACCAACTTGGGCAGCAGCGAGGTGGAATCGTCAAGCTACTCAGAGCATGAAAGAAAAGGGAAAGTTTCCAGATCTACAAGACTTTGCTGAGTTTCTGTCCTCTGAAGCAGAGATCTTGTGCAATCCAATCACATCATTTCAGGCTCTCCAATCTACCGACTCCACCAAAACCACTAGTAAAAGTCACCAAAAGGAAAAAAGGCTCACATCCAGTGTTCTCCAAACGCAGGTAGTAACAGAGACAGAAACCACTAAACCAAGGTCACGCGTTACACTGCCATGCTCGCTCTGTCAAGACAGCGGACACAAACTTCACAGTTGTCCCCAGTTCAAAGACAAACCTCTTGTAGAAAGAAGGAAATACATAAAAGACAGCAGGCTTTGTTACGGCTGCCTCAAACCTGGACATGGCGCAAAGGACTGTCGCTACAGACTTGTGTGTGAAATATGCAAGAAAAAACACCCCACATGTCTGCACGACTTCAACTATGACCATGTTAAATTAGCCACAAACCCAACTCAGATAGACGCAGAACAGGCTGCAACTACCCTGTCTCTCAACGCAGAAACCAGTGAACAATGTGCAAACACGTCCATGATCGTACCTGTATGGGTTTCTTCAGAACAACAACCAGGTAAAGAAAGGCTTGTTTATGCACTCTTAGACACCCAGAGTGACACAGTATTTGTCGACCAAGATGTGTCTAACAATCTTAAGGCTAAGTCTACTCCAATAAAGTTAAGACTCACTACAATGCTGGGTAAGGATACTGTTATGTCAAGTGAACGTGTATCAGGTCTTAAGGTGAGAGGCTACAACTTCTCAGAAACGATTGAACTCCCTCCTGCTTACACTAAAGACTGTATACCTGTTAATCGCTCCCACATTCCTTCCTGTGAAACGGCAAGGCGATGGAATCACCTTAGAGCAATAGTGAATGAGATTCCTCCACAGCTAGAGTGTGAAGTTGGGCTTTTAATTGGGTACAATTGCTCCAAGGCATTAGCTCCACAACAAGTAATTTTAGGAGGAGAGAACGAACCCTATGCAGTCCGCACAGCGCTGGGCTGGAGCATTGTAGGTCCCACTTCATCCCACAATGACGCCTTTAGCATGTCTGCTGTATGTCACAGAGTCACGACCAAGGAGCTCCCTTTAATGACTCCAGCTGACGCCATCAAGGTTCTCGAGCATGACTTTAAGAATGACAACAAGGATAACATATCAATCTCCCAAGATGACATTCTCTTTCTGAATACACTTAAAGAAGGCATTTACAAAAACAATGAAGGACATTATGAAATGCCACTTCCATTTAAAGAGAGACCCTCCTTACCAGATAATAAGCAAATGGCAACTGTACGACTTCAAAGCCTCAAAAACAAACTGTTGAAAACCCAAAAGTACAAGGAGCAATATGTCAAGTTCATGAGTGAAGTCATAGAGAAGGGTGAAGCTGAGGAAGTGCACAGTGAAGGAAAGGAAGGAGAAAGATGGTACATTCCCCACCACGGGATATATCATCCTCAAAAGCCAGACAAACTCAGAGTGGTTTTCGACGCCTCAGCAAAATACAAAGGCAACAGTCTCAATGATCATTTGCTGTCAGGGCCCGATTTGTTGAACAATCTGAATGGCGTTCTACTCAGATTCAGAAGGCATCAAGTTGCTTTGTTATGTGACATTGAAAAAATGTTCCACCAATTTCATGTGTATGAAGCTGATAGAGACTATTTAAGATTCTTATGGTGGAAGGATGGCAACCTGAATACTGAGCCTCAGGAGCTTCGAATGAAGGTTCACCTGTTCGGCACAACATCCTCACCAGGGTGTGCAAATTATGGATTAAAGCATCTGGCGAAAGAAAATGAGCTACAGTTTCCCCTTGCATCCCAGTTCATAATGAAAGATTTCTATGTGGACGATGGTGTAACAAGCACTGCAAGCATCGAGGAAGCTATTCAGCTCGCTCAGGAGGGCCAGGCTCTCTGTGCATTAGGTGGCCTCAGACTGCACAAGTTTGTAAGTAATAACAAAACAGTGTTAGAAAGCATTCCACCATCAGAACGTGCCTCTCCACAGCAATCATGCGACCTAGCACTTAATGACTCAAAGTTTGAAAGAGCACTAGGCATTCGCTGGCACATAGACTCAGACACACTTAGGTTTGGCTTTCTCCCCAATGACCAACCTGCTACAAGAAGGGGCATCCTATCAATGGTTGCATCTCTCTATGACCCATTAGGATTCATCTCCCCCTTTGTACTCACAGGTAAATGAGTGCTTCAAGAGACATGCAAACATGGCACAAGTTGGGATGATCCTCTTCCCAGTGAACTACAGCCAGCATGGGAAAAATGGAAAGAAGATTTAAAAAACTTGGAGAAAATCACAATACCACGCTGTTATGTTCCTAAAGACTTTGGCAAAATAGTGAAAACAGAATTGCACAATTTTTCTGATGCAAGCTTGTACGGTTATGGTCAATGTTCTTATTTAAGACATATAAGCAAAGATGAGCAAGTGCATTGTACTTTAGTTACAGCTAAAGCCAGAGTTGCTCCTATCAAGGTAGTAACAATACCTAGACTGGAACTGACAGCTGCTGCTGTCTCCATCACTGTAAGCCTCATGTTAAAGGATGAATTAGGATTGACGGAGATAGACGAGTACTTTTGGACAGACTCTAAGGTGGTTTTAGGCTACATTAATAACGAAGCACGTCGTTTTCACACATTTGTTTCCAATAGAGTTCAGAAGATAAGGCTCAACAGCTCCCCCCAGCAGTGGAGATATGTTTCCTCTGAGCAAAATCCAGCGGATATGGCCTCCAGAGGTTTAAGTGCAAGTGAACTTATGACATCAAACTGGTTCCAAGGGCCACAGTTTTTATGGAACAAAGAAATTCCCACAGCTACAGAGATTGACATGGATGTGCCACTCGGAGATCCAGAGGTTAAAAAGGTACATGCACTAAACTCACTTAAAACGGAGCAGAAAGGTTTGTCAGACAAGTTGACAAAATTTTCCTCATGGTACAAGGCCACTCAAGCCATAGCTCGACTGATCCGCCGTGTTAAGGGAGATAAAACAACAGGCCATAGCACATCACAAGAAAGACAAAATGCACAATGTGTTGTTATAAAGGACCTACAAGCAAATGAATATGCAGAGGAGATAAGACTGCTTAAACAGGGAAAGGCACTTCCTATCAAAAGTAAACTGCTTCAAATGGACACGTTTCTTGATAGTGATGGACTCCTTAAGGTGGGAGGAAGGCTCCGAAATGCTTCATTCTCCTCCACACTGAAGCATCCAGTATTAGTTCCCAAGGACCATCACGTTACTCAACTAATCGTCGCTCACTGTCACAGCAAGGTACAACACCAAGGGAGAGGACTGACAATCAATGAGATTAGGTCAAACGGAATTTGGATTCCATGCATCAACAAAGCCGTGGCAAAATTTATACACCAATGTGTAAAATGTCGCAGGCTCAGAAGAGACACAGAGAAACAAAAAATGTCGGATCTCCCAAAACAGCGCCTAGATCCATCTCCACCATTCACCTTTTGTGGAATGGACTGTTTTGGTCCTTTTACAACCAAACAAGATCGCAAAGTACATAAACGTTATGGACTTCTGTTTACTTGCCTTTGTTGCAGGGCAATTCATATAGAAATGTTGGATGACATGACTACGGATGCCTTTATCAACGCTCTCCGCTGTTTTATAGCCATAAGAGGAGCAGTCAGTGAAATAAAGTGCGATCAAGGAAGCAACTTTGTCGGAGCTAAAAACGAACTGCAGGAAGCTTTGAAACAAGTGGACACTAACCGCATTACCACGTTTCTGGCTGAGAAACAGTATGACTTCCAAATGCACACTCCTCACTCAAGCCATACAGGAGGTGTATGGGAAAGACAAATCAGGACGGTTCGAAACATTATGCGTTCTACAGCTTCACTTTCATCAGACAGAATGGATGATGCATCATTAAGAACATTCTTTTATGAAGCGATGGCAATTGTGAACAGCAGGCCTCTCACAGTAGACAACCTCAGTGACCCGAACAGCCTCGAGCCATTGACACCGAACCACCTGCTTACTATGAAGTCAAAGGCAGCCTTGCCCCCTCCAGGGAACTTCATTAAGGAGGACATTTATGCACGAAAAAGATGGCGGCGAGTGCAGTACCTAGCAGAACAATTTTGGTCCCGTTGGAAAAGGGAATATCTGTCTAACATTGCAACAAGGCAGAAATGGCACACTCCAAGAAGAAATTTGAAGGTAGGAGATGTCGTCATGGAAAAGATGGATGATTTACCTCGCAATGAATGGAGATTAGCTCGTGTAGTGGACACAGTGACCGACAAAGATGGACTTGTAAGGAAAGTAAAGATTCGCTTTGCAGAAAAGAAGTTGGAGAAAGGACAATGTTCTAGTAAACCTTCAATAGTGGAACGCCCAGTGCAGAAACTGGTTTTGTTATTAGAGACTGTTTAATTGCATTCCACAGTTAAAGTTCATTCTTTATTACAAACTGTGTTTATGAGTTAAGGCTACAGGTCATTTCTTCGTTAGGAAATCATTATTACTCCATTTGTTTGCCAGTTAAGCTATAATGATTTGGTGGGAGTGTAACTGACCTGATATTCAGTGTTTTCATATTGCAAGTTGGTTCCTAAGCTTTTATTATTTTGTTGCAGCGCTATGCTTTTATTTTGAAAGAAAGAAACGAAGAAGAGAAAAATAAACGCGCTATCAGTGTGTGAGTTCCGAGGCGTAGTTAGCAGGTGCACTCCACGGTCAAGGTTGAAAGAACAGTGTAAAACAAGATTACTAAATAATTATTCGTAACTTTAATGGATCTTTAGCACCTGGTTGATGAGGGAACAAGCTCTTACGATGTGTTTATGACTAAGGCATAATAATAAAATGTTATGTTGTGAACCATCCGTTCGAGAGACCACTTTTTCAACCGGGACGCTACACACAGCTCACGATTCATATACTCACACTATACGACCCGACGCTCCCATGCGATCTCACGAAGAGCGATTTGAATTTCAAACATGTTTGATATTCTTGCGACGCTGCGATTTCTGATCGGGAGTTGGTCGTGAGGTGTGAATCGCTCCTCGTTTACCTGTGTAAACTATACGATGCACGACACGCGATTGAGCCGAAACTCGGCCCGATCGCAAAAATAGTCGCACGAGTGAAACATCGGCTGAAAATGGGCAAAAGATCGCACAGTGTATATTGTCCTAACTAGATATTTAGACATTGTAACTGACCAGGATCATTGGTTTAAATTCACTGGATTTATTGATTTTGGTTTTGTGTGTTGATGTATTTGTGTTCTGTGCATGTTTGTGTGCGTTTTGTATTTATGTGGTTGGATTTGTCCTGCTGGGGATGCCGTGGATTGCACGGGGTGGAATGCCTATAAAGGTAAAGGTGTCACAGGTGGGCGTAATGAGACGTCGCCGTTTGCAAAGGCAGCCTAGTTGTGGTGTATTGCGGGTTTGCATTGTTAAAAGAAATATTGACGCCTGTGTTTAACAACAGAGTAAGACAATCCATGTTTTGCAGTCCTTGGTCAGCGCAGCGAGGTATGTTTGTTTGTATGGCTTATATATGGTTGGTGTGATTTGTATGGAGCGACTGATATCTTGTTTGTATTTTATTCAGTTTTCACGGCGCTATGAGGTGAAATAAATGAACGACGTTTATGCTGTGATTCAAGCAAAACAAAAGAAACTTAAGCGCCTGTCGAGACTCTCTTCTTGAAATCCAAGGGTTGCTACAGTGAAAACTCGTCGCTACATCTGAGTCGTCTGTCCAGCCGGTCTGCGTCGGAGGGCGGAGGCTGCTGTAGTTCCACGAGAAGTGGGTATGGTTACACAGAGACTGCAGATGCGGTGAGAGAACTTAACTGGACAATCTAATTGAGCTGAACTGTCGTAGTGCGTCCATGGTTGATTCATATGGAGATGATTCCGTGCCTATTCGAAATGTAATCGCTACTAGGCAAAAATGGAAATGCAATCCACAAAATGCATTGCTTTTCCATACAAACATGCAGAATACGTGCCACAATGAAATGCAAAAGCACTATTACATTACATTTCAATGCACTTTAACTCTTTATTGAAAAACAATACACAAGAATTACCATTCAAAACCAAAACGCTGAATTTGTGCCAGAATTGAATATAATACAGCTCGAAATGTAATCACGGCACCGAGGTATTGCTTTTCACCGTACGGTATTTCTGACATAAATGTCTCCTTTATGCCAAGCGCAGACTACACGACTTTTTTGTCCCTCACGATGTTCACTATGTCAGATTAGCAGTTATATTCGTTTCATGTCGTACTCGAGGAACTGGCAACACTACACGTTTGTCACCGACCAAACATCGTCCTCGTCCCGGCGTGAGTTCGTAGATCATCGCGCGGGGGCGGGGAATAGAAGCTGACAATAATGGCGACAGAAGCGCTTTGCGTGGTGGTAGCGCTTTTGTGCTCAGAAAAGCACAAAAAAAAGAGGAAACGGCGACTGTGGGCTCGTTCCTGGGTGACCCAAAGAGGACTTCACGGGCTTTGTGTACTCCAGAGAGAACTTGAGGTATGGTAAAGACGTAGCTACTAGACTTTTAACTTTACTTAGAAATACGACCAAAAATGGAAATATCCAAGCTACTGCTCTAAACTACGCTGACTCGTAAGAAATAATAATAAAAAATCATGCACCCCCTACCGAGAAGGTGTGCTTTTCTTGACGGGGGTGCTGATTTCGCCACAACACCTGTGATCGGTCTCAACCTTTTCAAACCGTGCAACTAGTGCATTTGGTGAGGAAGCTTGGGTTTGAACCTCTCCAACTGTAATGTACTTAGTAAATAAATATATTAAAAAGGCACCACATTAAAACATGCTACCTGCAGAAGTCTAGGTATGATGTTTGGAAAGCCGTATATGGATAAAAGTAAAGTAATACTTGTGATTAGAATGTTATTATTTAATTGTTTATTATTATTGCTGTCGCCCAGCATTGCTGTCTTGGCATACACACAAGTTATGTTGATCAGTCAATCACAACTAGTAAATGTACAATCTACATCATAAGGCTGCGAGAGCAAGGCTTGATTCCTTTACCATGAAGGGTCACATATTTTAAAAATATGTCATATTTTATTTCATAATACAGAGCATTCCTATTGTTGAATTATGATTGACAATTATCTAGAATCGATAGCTAATCAAGTCAGAAAACAAATCAAATGTTTGTCAGCTTGACTAGGGAACTCAGTGGTGATAGTCCTATGAAAAAGGTCACTTTAGTATTTTTTTGTATAAAATATATATTTTTTTGTCCAAATATTGCCAAAGATTATATTGATGTTGTTATCCTATAGGACAATGATAGGAGGGCATTCCGTGATCTTCTCAGGATGGATGTTGAAGATTTCAACTACCTACTTGGAAAGGTGGAGCCACATATCTTGAAGAAGGACACAAAAATGAGGAGGGCCATCAGTGCTAGACAGCGTCTGTCAGTCACACTTCGTTTCCTTGCTACTGGTAAATATAGTCAATTTAAGAACATTGATTAAAATAAAATATTTCATTTCAAACACATAATAACTTGCTAATCTCTGTAGGAGAATCCTTTAGGTCTCTGAGCTTCCAGTACCGAATTGGCCGAACTACTATCAGTGAGATAATAATGGACACCTGTGTAGCCCTGTATGAAACCTTAAAGGAAAACCATTTAAAGGTATGACATTTGCTCTAAATAAAAGTTTGAGTTTTGAGTGAATACATGAAATTATAGAAATATTTATGAAAAGCACTAAAGGAAGCACTATCTCTGTGCCTCATACAAATTTTGCCATACCATTCATATTTAAATTTTACAAGCAGTCATTTTGAGTTTTTGTGATTGAAACATTTTGTGATGAGCAAGTTTTGTGTTTATACAGTATGTTGCTATTATCTACTTAAAACAAAATATGAATGCCAAGTTTTGGTGCTTTTAAACTAAAAGTGGTTTGATCTTGTTGAAAAAAATCTCTATACAATGATAAATGACTCACTGTTGAAGATCATGTTACAGTTACTGTTATAGCTCAATTGTGTGTGGGACTTTGTGGAAAAAAAAGATATTATTTTTAATTTTTTTTTTCACCAGACACCCACAACAGAAGCAGAGTGGCGAGAAGTGGCAAGAGCTTTTCAAGAAAAGTGGCAGTTCCCTCACTGCCTAGGTGCCATTGATGGCAAACACATCTACATCCAGCCGCCTGCTAACTCTGGAAGTACCTATCATAATTATAAATCCAGGTTTTCAGTGGTTCTCATGGCAGTAGTTGACGCAAATTACAAATTTATATATGCCAGTGTTGGTACACAGGGAAGAGTGTCAGATGCAGGACTGTTTGGACAGTCAGACCTACGCTTTGCCATGGACAGAGATCTGCTGAATGTTCCTTGTCCAGAGCCTTTGCCAGATACCAACATAACCATGCCATATATGTTTGTTGGCGATGAAGCCTTTCCTCTTCGAGCTGATTTGGTTAAGCCGTACCCCTACCGAAACCTGGACCATGGGCAGCGAATCTTTAATTACCGCCTCTCGAGGGCAAGGCGCACAGTTGAGAATGCATTCGGAATTTTGGCCAACAGACTGCGCGTATTCCTGACCAACATTGCACTTGAGCCTGATAAAGTGACGGTAATCACACTTGCTGCTCTCACTGTTCACAATTTTCTCAGGGACAGGGCATCAGAGGTCTACCTGCCCCCTGCTTTTGTGGATACAGAGGATGAGAACCATGGAATCATTCATGGAGCATGGCGAAGGAATGGAGAACTCTCTTCTGTAACAGCAAGCAGGGCACGTAATGCTACAATACTAGCAAAAGAACAGCGAGATGAGTTGAAGGCATACTTTCTGTCACCAGCTGGAGCAGTTCCATGGCAGGAAAATATGATCTAGTCATTAACATAATTTCTGAAACCTTGAGTTTCATGAAACTACCATATGGACATTAAGAGATTTTTTTTTATTTTATTGCTACTTTTTTTTTTAAAGAGAGAGTTAATTAGCTTGTTTTTTAAGGCACTTTTCTTGTAGCGTGTTAAATGGTTAACAAATACATTCCTGGTGGGTGTTAAAAGAAAACACCAAAAACATTTATTCACGGTTGTAAAAATTGTACAAAAAAAAAAAAAAGACATTAAACACAGTCTTGCCAATAGCCTTCAAATGGCAAATATGGCTCAGCAGCTTTTGTAAACATAAAACACGGCCAATAGCCTTCAAATGGCAAATATGGCTCAGCAGCTTTTGTAAACATAAAACACGGCCAATAGCCTTCAAATGGCAAATATGGCTCAGCAGCTTTTGTAAACATAAAACACGGCCAATAGCCTTCAAATGGCAAATATGGCTCAGCAGCTTTTGTAAACATAAAACACAGCCAATAGCCTTCAAATGGCAAATATGGCTCAGCAGCTTTATCACTAATTTGTAATCAGAAATATCCAAAAATTCCAATGCTAAACATGGCTGCTAACGTAACAAAACAACAAATAACAGGCACTCAGAGTGTACAGTCTAACACCAAAGTGATAATTAAATTCACAGAGATTGTAGGGTTTGTCTATCCTCGTCATATGGCTCTTGAGGTGCAGCCAAGTAGTTGACTGGGGCAGGTACTGGTATGTGGCTGGGTGAATTTGGGTAGTAAGATGACATAACTTTTAATCCCTGCCAAGGTGTTTGGTAGCTGTGAACCCTCTGTGTTGTGCTTTGGGGTACAGGATGTGGTGATGCTCTCTGCTCTGCTTCTTGGGCATCATAAAGCATTAAAAGTATGTTTCGACGGAGTCTCATCTTGGTAACAGGGTCCTTTATTTGTTTGATTTCGCTGACTACCTGTTTGCCAAATGTTTCATCAACATCCTGACTAGTGCTCAGCAGTGTTTGAGACATAGATTTTAAAATTGCAACTTTCTCACATTCTATGTCATCAGATCCCCTATCCTTTGACTTTTGCTTGGACTTATGTGCCCTATCAGGTTTATTAGCTCCTGCCAGACTGGAATGAAATGATGCACTTCCAGGTGAGTTCAGCTCAGATGAGAGTATAGATGAACTTAACGTCTGGTCTGTAGGTGAAGTTGACAAAGTAAAGGTGGAAGACTCTGACACATCATCCTCTGTCTCCCTGTACTCGCTGACCTCCTCTGTTATGTCTGTGCTGACAGAATGCATATCTACCTAGAATAATGAATACAAGATATATAAAGCAGGGAAGATAACACTACATGTGGGCTATCTGGTAGAAATAGTCATTTCTAACCTTATTACTTTATATACAGATTTCTATTGTACTGTTTGTTTACAAAAACAAATGATTAGTCATAGTTAAATATGAATGGTCATCAAAAAACACAAGCCATATGTTACTAGCAGGATTACCAACAATGCTATCAGCACTGATCATTAAAAAAATTAGCCTTGTTTTAAGTTGTAACCACATAGGACCAAGCTGTGCTTACATTAAGTGTTGTCTGAGAAACTCTGTGGGTCACAAATGGTTGCAGGAAAACCAAACTCCTCATAATCCATTTCTGCCTGGCTGTAAGTTCTTTGTCACCACTACCACTTGCTTGGGGACGGAGTAGCTTTCCATATTGTGTTCTTAGTGAGGCTGCTTTGGTTTGAACCTCACCAACTGTAATGTAAATTTAAAGCATTGGAACACCATTTTAGCACCATTCTAGCTTACGTCTCTATACAGCTATGCATCTAGAAATAATGGAATATAATCAACACCTGTATCTTTATATATATATATATATATATATATATATATATAAATAATTAACATTAACATATCTGTATTAAACCTATGCTAGCTTAACATCAGCGTTCCAGAAGCAGGGGTGCCGTTTCGGATACTGGAGAATAGCAACCTAGCATAAACAGCTACTAACCGGGTAGCTGAATTGCCTCCGCTATGTCTCGCCAACTTCTTTCTTTTCTAACCCGGTCATGGTACTCCCTTGAAGCAATGTCAAAAAGGCAAGGGTATTGTTGCCACAGCTCAACAAACTTATCTTCTAATACGCTGGTCCAGCGAACTCCAGGAGCAGCGTCCCGCTTTCTCTTCGCCATGTTTACATTTGTGCGCCACAGAACACTCTGTCTTCCTATTGGTCAGCGTCAGGGAGCACATCGTGCAGCATGTCAAACTAGGCGATAAAATACAAAAAATTCTAACATGCTAGTCTTTTCGTCGGACAGTCCGACGGCGTCGCTCACGTCAAATTACTGCTCGTGGACTATGTCATACTACACGGACCTTTGTCGCTCGCGACACTGAAATTCGGATCCGACGCAGGCAACTTGTCGGCTCCGACAAAATCGGGTCAAAATCGGGCTAAAATCGTGTAGTCTGAACCGGCCATCAAATGTAATGATCACGAGATTGATTTAAACACTGATGTGATGAAAACATGCCACAATGAAACGTAAAAGCTCCAGTGTGTGTGGATTTGTATTTAAAGAAAGAAATGCTGAATTCGTGCCAGAAGCCACCTTGAAATGCAATCGACTGAACGTCATTGTATTCCACTGTGTGTCTCTGCGAAGCTGTGTTTGTGCCAGAATGAAATCTAATCACTGTCCAATAGGAACGCTCGCCTGAATTTGGGGCGGGGCTTAGACTCCAGTCAGAAGCAATCGTTCATAGTTGGACTTGAAAGCAGCAGAAATGTCTTTTCACGACAGAATAAAAGAGGAAATAAACAGTCTAATTGGACAAAATGAGGCTGGTGCAGTTACAGACGACTACGTGCTTAACTTAATTAAGCTGAAGGTGCTGGACAATATTGAAAATGGACCTTGAAAGTGTCGTACACGTGCTTGAATTCCACCTTCTAAAGGTGGATGAACCCTGCAAACAGTGCTGAAAAGCGGAACACGACATCGACAAGCCACAGCGGAGACCCCGCGATTGCTACCCGTATTTTCCAGATTATAAACCGCTACTTATTCCCTCTCGCTTTGAACCATGTGACTTATAATGAGGTGTGGCTTTTCTGTAGATGTTCCTTCACCCGTCAGGGGTGGAACAGAAAGTTAATCAGGTGGTAGGACAAAGATGTAAGTCAAAGAAGAAAGTGCTCATTTTCATTTAACTCATGCAAGCAGCAGGCACGACGGAGAATTTTTTTCAAACAAACTTGTTGTGCCGAATTCAGAGTCTCCTCGTTTGCACACGCATAAAAACGCTACAGATGATATTCCGGAGTTACAGTGATTTTAACTTAGTTCATTGAGCACTCTAGTTTTGTCCTAACTAGATATTTAGACATAATACTGCTGTAATACTGCAAAGTCGTGGTCAGAGGTGAACTTCGTACGTGAAACCATTTTCTTGTGCAGTAAAATGTCTCATACAGCACCAAACTACTAAGCATTTTTAGCCGACTGGTCACCTGATAAACTAGTCGCTCGATAGATAACGTGAGGACGACCACATACAAATAATTAAGGTAGAGTTTGCAAATCTATGTGTTAAGCTGAACGTTTTCTGTTGTATAGGTTTTGTTAGGCAACATAAATTAACACATTGGTTTGTGAAAGAAGAAACGGGAAGTTCCCCATTACCTGTGAAAAATGCCCATCTGCATTCGTGTAATGAAAACACTCAGTAGCCTATAACTCCTTCTCGTACTTTTTGGTCTTTTTACTGTCTTTATTGTAGGCCTATATTATAGATTTAATAATTGCAAAATATATGCAACAAGGCCTGCAGACAGTGGGTAAACAGAAGTTAACTGAAGGACTTAAAAATGACTGTATATATTGGATATGGATTTTATCAGTTAGTGGTGTGACTTTTTCCATTGAAAACTCACGTTTAGAGAATGTTACAAATAAAAGTCAAATTTCATTCAACATGTGCTTGTAATGTTTTTTAATAATGAAGTGTTCCACGTGCGCTAAAAAGTGCACGTGGAAATGGTTCAGAGGGGCAAGTTGAGTTTTGAGGTTTGCCTGGCCCAGGACCTTACAGGCATACAGCAGGCCTCTGAGCTTGCCCCTCTGAACCATTTCACCTGTGCGCTTTACTCAATATGCCATGTTTCCTGTTGGATTTGAGGCATAAAATGATGCTGGGCCAGGCCAAAGTCAGGTGTCTCATACATATAAGAACTAGTTATGTATGATGCAATTGAGGTTTGCCTGGCCCAAGACCTTACAGGCATCCAGCATACCTCTGAGCTTGCCCCTCTGAACCATTTCACCTGTGCACTTTACTCAATATGCCATGTTTCCTGTTAGATTTGAGGCAGAAAATGATGTTGGGCCAGGCCAAAATGAGGTTTCTCTTACAGATAGTAACCGTTTACGTATGATGCATGTGTTGCTTGTCTGGCCCAACGCATTATAGGCATACAGCAGGCCTCTGAACCCCTCTGAATAATTTCAGTGCGCTTTCTGTGCGCTTACCTACTCTATGTTGTGTTTCCAGATATATTTGAGGTATAAAATGATGTTGGATCAGGCTAAAATCAGGTTCCTCTCTTAAGAAGTGACCTGTTCTTCATGATGCATTTGTTATTTCTCTGGTCCACCATCAATGAGGCCTTCAATAAGCTTCTGAACCTGCCCATTAGCATTTCTGTGTTTAGTTTTCAAATCTAAGAATGTTTCCTTACGTTAGAAAAGCTGACGAATTCAATCATCATGTACAAATCGCATACAATTGGAACGACTTGAAATAGAAACCATTTTACATAAGGAATGCTTTCATTATATTTTTATTTTTTTCTACATTCACAAAATCAGTATGGAAAACAATAACCTCTTAAATGTATGCTCCTATGCTCGTTTGTTTAATCTATCTCTTTTAAACAAAGCGCGCAGCAAACACGCATCGTGAACATAACCTTTTTGAATAAGGAACCAACTTCAGCTGCCGAATAAGGAGCTGCGAATAAGTAACCAAACGAATCTCAAACTGCGAAGATTGTGGAGTGGAGTGTAGTGTACGATAAGCTCATCTCGGCCACGCGATCGCTCTTTCTCACGCTGTACGCACGAGAACATTGTTCGTTTTTTTTATACTGTATTTATGCGTAAAAATTAAAGCGTATCTAAATCTAGGGTCACGCTTAACAACGAAAGCTGCTCTACGACGGACATTTCAGTCTCTAAACCCATCGTTAAGCGGGGACTCATTGTACTGTGGCGTGGTGTAGGAGGGAGGAGTCAGAAAGCGATCCATTTTGCAATATAAGCACCTTTATTTAAATCGCCTTGGCAACGTAATCACGCTTGGAGACGTGAACACGCAGAACAGACTCAACAACACATGAAACATGAGGGCAGGTCATCAGTACAGTAACATCACACACACATGGCAGGTAGACTCACACAATGTATAACTACTTAAACTAATACAGGGTGACTTAAACTACATAACACACACAATCAAACACATAACCAATAAATACATGCACAAACATTACACATAACAGGAACAATACCGGAGCCGCAGGGGCTCATGGGAAATAGCGCCGTCCCTCAGCGGACCGACGCTACACAGCCCCCCCCCCAAGAGGTCAGCCGTCCCCGGCGACCAAGCAGGACTCAACAGTATAGTGGTCACACAACAGATATGCAAAGTACAGCTCAAGGCACATCATCAAATAACAGCATAAATACAGAGGCACATAACGTCAGAAAACAGATAAACTTTTTTTTTTTTTTTTTTTTTGCAATTACTATACAAGCATACTGAACATCCCCATAACAATCCCAGGCCCACACATGACATCAGCACGACACTAAGCAGTAGGCTACTCACACGTAGTCCTGCAGGCGACGCGGTGGCCTCCGTGCGCGCTGCGGTCTGGCCTGTCCGGCCATGGGGGACACAGAAGGGGGGACAGCAGGGGAAACACAGGGGGAAACAGGAGCATGAGAGTCTGGGCGACGTCCAGCGCCCACTAGTTTTGGCCTGTAAGGAGCCAGGCGGTCGCGGTGCACCACAAGGCGCCGCCGGCCCCAGCGGATCCTGTAGACAACCTCACCCAATTGGGAGAGGATTTTGCATGGCCCAACCCAGTTTGACTGAAGCTTGGGGCACAGTCCCTTTTTGCGTTGGGGGTTGTACAGCCACACATCAGAGTCCTGGGGCAGAGGCGTGCCGTAGCACCGCATGTCATATGCGCGCTTCTGCTTTTCTCCAGCCGCAGACTGGCTTTCCCTGGTCCGCGCATGCACCTCGTGCAGCCGGGCCCGCAAGTCTGCAACAAATGGAGGACCAGGTGACGCGCTGTCCTCGTTGTCCGCAGGAGGGCCAAAAGCCAGTTCAACAGGAGACCGCAGCTCCCGCCCGAACATCAACATAGCCGGAGTGAACCCGGTGGTCTCCTGGACGGCTGAGCGGCAGGCCAGCAGCACAACGGGCAGCTGCTTGTCCCAGTCGTGCTGGTTTCCCTGGGTGGCAATGGCTAGTTGAGCGGCCAGGGTCCGGTTAAACCGCTCGACTAGCCCGTCGCACTGTGGGTGAAGGGGAGTCGTGCGCGTCTTGTGGATGCCTAGGAGCCTGCAGACCTCCCCCATCACCTCCGACTCGAAGTTCCTTCCTTGGTCACTGTGTAGGATTTCAGGAACCCCGAACCTGCAAAAGAACTCATTGACCAGAGTCTCCGCTGTTGTCACCGCGCTCTGGTCTGGCACAGCATAGGCCTCCGGCCACTTCGTGAAGTAGTCCATGGCTACTAAAACAAAACGGTTTCCCGCATCTGTGACCGGGAACGGCCCGAGCACGTCTACCGCCACCCTTTCCATAGGTGAGCCAGACGGATGAAGGGGGGCGCGGGCAGCCCTCGGCGGGCCCTTCTTTGCAGAGCAGACGTCGCAGCAGTGTACATGGAGCTCCACGTCAGTACGACAGCCTGGCCACCAGAAGCGTTGTCGCAATCGCCCCAGTGTCTTTGTGATACCAAAGTGCCCTGAGCCCGGTAGTCCATGGACTGCTCGTAGCACTGTGTCATGAAGGCTCCGCGGCACTACTGCCTGGGTCAGCCGGCGCCTGCTACCCGGATCTTCCCACACGCGGCAAAGGACACCCCTCACAATCCTCATACTAGCCCAGCTGGATCGAACTGCTTTGGCTACGGGGCCCAGTCGTACCACGGCGTCCCATTCCGGTAACGAGGTGGCCTCCAACCCGTGCAGCGCCCACCCCAGCTCGGGATCCCCCCTCTGGGCCGTGGATAGTTCCTCCCAGGAAACACATGGCAGCGTCGGTGGGGCAACGGGGGCCTGACCAACCGCCGCGCAATGCCCCACCTCAGAAGTCCTATTCTCAGCGCGCTGGCAGTGCACGCAGTTCGACTCAGCGCACGGACGACGAGATAAAGCATCGGCGTTCCCATGGCTACGGCCCGGACGGTGCTCAGCCGTGTAGTCGAACTCCTGCAGCCTCGCAAGCCACCTCGCGAGCTGGCCCTCGGGTTCACGAAACCGCATGAGCCATAAAAGTGATGCGTGATCTGTGAGCAGTTTGAACGGGACACCGTAGACGTACGGCCGAAAGTGTCGCAATCCTTCCACAACCGCTAACAGTTCCCGCCGCGTCACGCAGTAATTGCGTTCGGCTTTGTCCAGCCGCCGGCTAAAGTAAGCAATGACCCGTTCCGATCCGTCCTGTAACTGTGAAAGCACAGCCCCCAGCCCATGATCACTGGCGTCGGTGTCCACCACGAACTGCCCCGACGCTGTAGGGTAAGCCAAAACCGGCGCGCTGCACAAGCTGTCTTTCAGCGTGAGGAAAGCCCTATCCGCATCATCAGACCAACGGAATTTGGCGCCGCCGCCACTCGTCAAATGGTGTAAGGGCGCGGCGATCTCCGCGAAGCCTTTCACAAAACGCCTGTAATATGACGCAAAGCCCAGAAAACTGCGCAACTGGCGCACCGTGCGGGGTGTGGGCCAGTCGTGGACAGCAGCTGTCTTGCTCGGGTCAGTCGCGATGCCTTCACCGCTAACTACATGACCGAGGAAACTGATCCGTCGTTGCAGCAGGTTGCACTTTGCCGGGTTAAGCGAGAGGTTCGCCTCCTTAATAAGGCCTAAAACTAGCTCCAGGTTGGCTAATGCAGCCTCAAAACCGGTAGCGTGCACTAACACATCGTCTAGATAAATCACGCACTTTTCCCTAGCGACTCCCGCTAACACTCGCTCCATCAAGCGCTCAAACGTTGCAGGTGCGTTACAGAGACCAAACGGCAAGACGGTGAACTGCCACAGACCCGTGCCAATAGAGAACGCTGTCTTTTCTCTCGCTTCGCCCGCCAAAGGAACCTGCCAATACCCGCTGCGAAGATCTAGCGAGCTGAACCAGTCCGAGCCCGCCAGCTGTTCCAGCGTGTCATCGACCCTCGGCATGGGGTACGAATCGGTCCTAGTTACTGCGTTCAACCGACGATAGTCGACGCAGAACCGCCAACTGCCGTCCTTTTTTTTTAGCCAGCACAACCGGAGCGGACCACGAGCTGTCCGACGGCTCTATCACCCCCGCCGCGGCCATCTCTTTGATCTGTTGTTCCGCTGTCAAACGCTTTGCGAGGGGAAGACGGTGCGGCCTCAGCCGAACGGGTAACGCGTCCCCTGTATCAATTGAGTGAACCGCGAGCCCCGTCCTGGAGCACTCACGCTCGCTAGCGGCGAAAACCCCTTTGAAACGCTCGAGCAGCTCCCGCAATGACCGACTCTGCGATTCAGACAACCCCGCACAGCTACGTTCCCACAAATCACGGACCGGGTCCACACTAGGCGGCGCTGTCACGTCACTCCCCGCCTGGCGTACGGCTACAGTACACGGCCTCTCTGCCGTCACAGTATCCCCGTGTATAGCGACCCCCCGGCCATTTAGTGTCAAACTACCGCTGTCGAAGTCTATCACCGCCCCCACGCGTTTTAAAAAATCACTGCCCAAAATGCACGGGTCCTTAATACCCCCCACCCAAAAAGACTGGGTCCAAGGCCCGTGCCCGAAATCCAGTGTCACGGGGACACACCCGACCAGTTCGAAACGGTCCCCCGTCACGGTTGTTAACTCCGTGGTCCTACCCGACAGTGATAAATTACCCCCCACGTCATCGGGCAAGAGGTCAGGCCTGATTAAGGAGACCGACGACCCCGTATCGATAAGCGCCAGGAAGGAATTACCGCTTAACTCACAGTTGATGTAGAGTCCTGGGAGTCCGGTAACTCGGGAGATAACACTAGAGGGCTCCTTGGTGCTTCGTGGAGTCGCCGCGCCCCTCACCGGGCGGCTCCCATGTCGTTTCCCGGCGCGTCACACGAGTTTGCTTTGTGGCCGGTTTCGCCGCATCGCCAGCACGTCAGCTGTTTTCCAGGCTGTCTGATCCGAGGTCGTGTTGTCGCCGTCCATCCGTCGACTGTCCCGGAGAGAATCGTTTCGGCTCTGGTCGCCTCGTCCACCGCAGCATCGATGGTGTCCGGGTTCGCCAGCCGGACGTGCATCCGCAGCTCGCTCGGCTCCAATGCGCGTACGAAGTGGTCGAGGGAGAGCTGTTGTTGCGCCTCCCGGGGGAATGACGGGTAGGATTGTCGTACCAGCAGCGCCACCTCAGAGGCCAAGACACCTATCCGCTCACCCCTGCTCCGTCTCCGGTTGGCCAGAAGTAGTTTTGCCGCCGATTCGTCGGGTTGTCTTCCGAACCGCGTCGTCAGTGCCCTTTTCAATGGTGCGAGCTCACGTCGGCATTCAGGTGGTAGTTCTACCAGGACCCTGAGCGCTTGTCCCTGGAGCGACAAACAGAGCTGCGCCGCCGTCTCCGCGTCAGACCACCCCTCGGAGCTTGCCACCACCTCCAGCTGGGCCTCGAAGGCTGCCCAGTCAGCGTCGCCGTTGTAGCATGGGAGGCTCAACCGGCGTCCCGCGCTAGCCGCCGTCGTTTCCATTTCTCGCGCGCGAGGAGTGGGCGGGGTTGCTGCCGCCGTCACGCTCCTCCTCGTCGTCTGCCGGGTCGAGAGTGGTGGGTCGCTGTCGTTCGGGCCGTCCAGCTGTTGTCTCTTCCTCGTAGCGCCGTACGGTTTCTCCGTCTCCCTCCTCAGCCGTTCGAGGTCTTTGGAGATGCGCTCTATCTCATCTCGTAGGACCACTTCTGACACCAAATGTGGCGTGGTGTAGGAGGGAGGAGTCAGAAAGCGATCCATTTTGCAATATAAGCACCTTTATTTAAATCGCCTTGGCAACGTAATCACGCTTGGAGACGTGAACACGCAGAACAGACTCAACAACACATGAAACATGAGGGCAGGTCATCAGTACAGTAACATCACACACACATGGCAGGTAGACTCACACAATGTATAACTACTTAAACTAATACAGGGTGACTTAAACTACATAACACACACAATCAAACACATAACCAATAAATACATGCACAAACATTACACATAACAGGAACAATACCGGAGCCGCAGGGGCTCATGGGAAATAGCGCCGTCCCTCAGCGGACCGACGCTACAGTACATTTAACTGAACTGATCAGTGTCTGAACGGTGCCTGTCAGTTCAGAGTTCATGCCTGTAAGGTCTTTCGGCCGGTGTTGTGTTGAATTCGTTTATCCGCGCATAAAGACGCTACAGATTGCGATTTATGTTTCTATGCATAAATAAGAGCTAGACTTTAATTATCCATCACAGCAAACGGCACGGAATTATCTATGTCCAAAGCCACACTGGATCAAGGGTGTTAATTATTTTAAATTAACTCTGGCTATATGAAGTTCACCTCTGACCACGACTTTGCAGTATTACAGCAGTTTTATGTCTAAATATCTAGTTAGGACAAAACTAGAGTGCTCAATGAACTAAGTTAAAATCACTGTAACTCCGGATGAGGGGCGGAATTCGGCACAACACGCTCGTTTGGAAAAAATTCTCCGTCGTGCCTGCTGCTTGCATGAGTTAAATGAAAATGAGCACTTTCTTCTTTGACTTACAACTTTGTCCTACCACCTGATTAACTTTCTGTTCCACCCCTGACGGGTGAAGGAACATCTACAGAAAAGCCACACCTCATTATAAGTCGCATGGTTCAAAGCGAGAGGGAATAAGTAGCGGTTTATAATCTGGAAAATACGGGTAGCAATCGCGGGGGCTCCGCTGTGGCGGGTCAAGGTCGCGTTCCGCTCTTCAGCGCTGTTTGCAGGGTTCATCCACCTTTACAAGGTGGAATTCAAGCACATGTACGACACTTTCAAGGTCCGTTTTCAATATTGTCCAGCACCTTCAGCTTAATTAAGTTAAGCACGTAGTCGTCTGTAACTGCACCAGCCTCAATTTGTCCAATTAGACTGTTTATTTCCTCTTTTATTCTGTCGTGAAAAGACATTTCTGCTGCTTTCAAGTCCAACTATGAGCGATTGCTTCTGACTGGAGTCTAAGCCCCGCCCGAAATTCAGGCGAGCGTTCCTAATGGACAGTGATTAGATTTCATTCTGGCACGAACACAGCTTCGCAGAGACACACAGTGGAATACAATGACGTTCAGTCGATTGCATTTCAAGGTGGCTTCTGGCACGAATTCAGCGTTTCTTTCTTTAAATACAAATCCACACACACTGGAGCTTTTACTTTTCATTGTGGCATGTTTTCATCACATCAGTGTTTAAATCAATCTCGTGATCATTACATTTAAAGGAGACATTTATGTCAGAAATACCGTACGGTGAAAAGCAATACCTTGGTGCCGTGATTACATTTCGAGCTGTATTATATTCAATTCTGGCACAAATTCAGCGTTTTGGTTTTGAATGGTAATTCTTGTGTATTGTTTTTCAATAAAGAGATAAAGTGCATTGAAATGTAATGTAATAGTGCTTTTGCATTTCATTGTGGCACGTATTTTGCATGTTTGTATGGAAAAGCAATGCATTTTGTGGATTGCATTTCCATTTTTGCCTAGTAGCGATTACATTTCGAATAGGCACGGAATCATCTCCATAGATTCAAGCAGAAGTAACGTTTCATTTGTTTGCGAACGAACTTCCCGAGAAAATGTTTGAAATTGAATTGTTACTTAATGTGCTTGAAATGTTTAACGTATGAATGTTTAGTGGTCTTATTTCAAATGTAACTTGTTCATGTTTGAAATGTATATGGTCCAGATAAGCCTTTCACATTTTTTAGTTAAATTAAGCAAACCCGCATAGGCCAAACGTGTTTCATTGAGTGCAGTTTATTCGCACAAGCTCATTTAAATTTTACTCTGGATTAATGTTTTAACGATCGAAGTAATGCCGCACCTTTACACACTTAATATATGATTTGTTTGATTGCTTAGAGGTAATTACAAACTATATAATAATTAGAAGTTTAAGATGTCAGTGTTGGAAGGAAAAGGTAAACCCACTGATGAGGGAGCCTTTGTTGAAGAGCCTGTAACAGAAGAAAAATCATTTGAGACACAAGAAATGGCCTCTGGTTCTCGTGAAAGGCGACCTACTGAACGAGGTAGGCAGATGCGCGAAGAATCAGCTAAGAAACACGTAAAGGCATTTTTTAAAGCATACGAAAACTGGAAACTCGGAGCTAGAGAATGTAGACAAGGTCTTACGAAATTTTGTTCAAAGGAGGATCTGGATAAAATAAATCAGTACATTCAAAGTGGATATGACCGCGTCAATCAAAGTTATGAACCACTCCAACGCAATTCCATTACAGTTTTTCTCGATTGTTTACACACATTGTCTGAAAGCATGCCTCATACTCTCAAAACTCTACACACAAATCAGAAAAACACACACACAATGGGCAAAACCCCTCAGTTCTCTTTCAAAATGAAACTTTACAGTCAGAACAATATTATATCTTCTCAAAATGGTATTTTGTTCTCAGATGACACACAAACCATCATATGAATAGACATTTATAACAACTGGTTGAACACTGATGTGCTCAATGTAAAACACTATGATGAATGGAAAACACTTCTTCTCCATTCATCATAATGACTTTGGCCTTTTTTGTGCAGTGTTACACTTACTACAGACAGGAAATACATAAGTGCATTGTAAAATATTTTAGAATAGTGTTTTTATACTCAGAACACACATATACAGTAACAAATATATTTTATTTTTTCCCACAAAAGCAATGTACACAGTGTACATCCCACCCAACACAAAGTTGCACATACAGTGGCCTTCATACAAAACAGAAGAATTTACTGTATACAGTTACAGTAAAAAAAAAAAAAAAAACTATGTTGCATCCTCTCGTGTTTCGGTCTGGCCACAGCACCTCATCCACATCACAAGCAATGTTTTCTCTGGCCAAGCAGCGGGGGAAATATCGCCTAGCATGGCGAATCCAGCCATGAAAAGCATCAACTGCTATATCTCCACATGCGTCTTCCATAGCTTGGTGAAGGGGTATACGTGTTTGTGAATGTAAGTCATACACTTTCCATCTCCAGGCAGAAAAAATTCCTCAATAGGATTGAGGAATGGAGAATATGGAGGGAGATAAACAACTGAAAAGCGTGGGTGGGCAGTGAACCAATTATGAACCAGAGCAGCCCGGTGGAAACTTACATTGTCCCAAACGACAACGTACCTGAGCTGCTCTGGACCGTCTATCTGATCTGGTGGAATGAGTGTGTTGTGTAGGGTGTCGAGGAATGTGATTAGATGGGCAGTGTTGTAGGGGCCAAGGGTAGCATGGTGATGGATGACGCCGTGGTGGGTAATCGCTGCACACATAGTGATGTTCCCTCCGCGCTGGCCAGGAACTTCAACAATGGCACGCTGGCCGATGATATTCCTTCCCCTCCTTCGTCTTTTTGTGAGGTTGAATCCAGCCTCATCAATGAATATGAATTGGTGCTCCACTGCGTTCACCTCTAGCTCAAGGATTCTCTGCAACACACATGACAGTATCAGAAATAGACATGGAGGAGTCACTATTGTGAAGCACAATCATTATGATTACAATACTGAAATATGTATAATTTATACAGTGTTGAGTGTATACATCAGTTGTGAGATTGTATAGGACTTACTTGCACAGTTATATCTCAGTTCTTTGACTCTTTCTGAATTGCGTTCAAAAGGCACCCTGTAGACCTGCTTCATCCTCAGGTTATTTCTGCGCAAGACACGGTCCAGCGTTGATAAGCTTACCCTATCAATATTTTGAAAGATCTCGGTGTCTTCTATTATTTTTCTTTGTATTTGCCGTAATGTTATGGCATTATTTACTAGGACCATGTTCAGGATTTCAGTTTCCTGTTCAGGAGACAAAAGACGTTCCCGTCCACCTCGTGGTGGTAACCTTTCAGTTCTGCAATCCAAATAGTAAAATACTGTAAATACTGTGCAGGAATACATTTCCCAAATACTTGAAACATTTATATTTATATTTACAGTCCTACAAAACAGTCCACAGGCAATACTGTACTCATTGAGTACTGTATTGATATGCAGTCCTGCAGTTTCCTACTGAGTGCTGATTTCTTACCTGTTCTCATTATGGAAAGTCCGGATGATGGATGCTACAGTGTACCTACTCAAATTTGGCTGTACTCTTTGCCCAGCCTCCCTCATTGTTAGACCATGGTTGACCACATGGTCAACCAAAGTGGCTCGGATCTCATCAGAGATTACGGTCCTTGGCCTTCCTCGTCCTCGTCCTCCTCCTCTTACTCTCACTCCTCTGGCTCTGCCTCTGTTTCCAATGTTGGCATCCATTGCTCCAAAACAGAAGAGCTCACCTTTTGCCATTTTATGCTAAAGCTCTGATTGCTGATTGTAAACATGTGAGACAGGTGTTTGCTGATGTGATGAGTCAGTGTGCATAATAGGACAATTAACTTTAGAATTTTGAATAGCAGTGTGTTCCTTGTGAAAACAAGAGATTTTCTTCATGAAAATTATGCCAAATGCAGAAAATTGTGTGTAGTATTTGGAAAAAAGTGTGTTTTAGAACTGCAATTTGAGTGTAAAACAGGAGTTGTGCTTGTAGTTTAGTAGAATTGGTTCAGGGGGTTGGTGCAATAGTTACATGTTGTGGTCATTGTGTCTCAATTACCAGTATTAGTGTGTAAACAATCGAGAAAAACTGTAATACTCCAGATATTGTTTCGAAGTTAGATGCTTGTAATACACTAACTACAGAAATATGTGATTTAGTGAGTAAACGAATAGAATCGAGCCTTGTTCATGAGCCCTTTAAAGCTGAACTGGAAAAGGAAAGAGTACGGATGATTTTAAATAGAGAAGAATATAAATCTGTTTTCGGCGGAACAAACACAAAGTGTCTTCTCAGAAGTACCGGAAGCGTTAGAAAATGTGTCCGTGGCCAATTCAGCTTCTAGTAAGCGAGCAGATGCAGAGGCAGATCTTGCAGCAAAGTTAGAACATGCAAAATCTATGCAGAAGATACAAGCTCAACAGACTAAACTCAGTAAACTGGAAAGTGACTGGAAATTCCATGAGACACAGATGATGGTCGAAATCAAGCAGAAACAAGCGGAAGTGGAGCAAAAGCTTGAGGAGGAGAAATCAAGACTGGAAATGATGCAAGCAGACATGGCTGTTAAGGTGGCTGCAGCTCGAGTTTGAACATTATAATAAATTTGAAGGAGATGTGGAGAGTGCAGGTGGAGAGCTCTGTGATACTGTTCCTGTTACCAGAACCCCGTCTGTTATGAATACAAGCAGACCCGTAAGCAAAGGAGTTATACAGTCACAACCACAAGTATCTTCTCAGAGTTCGACAGTCGGCTTGGCTGAAGCAATTGTTAGTTCTCTAAGCTTAAATCGTCTCCCTGTTCCCGAACCAATTGTGTTCACT
Source organism: Brachyhypopomus gauderio (assembly GCF_052324685.1). Taxonomy (NCBI): domain Eukaryota; kingdom Metazoa; phylum Chordata; class Actinopteri; order Gymnotiformes; family Hypopomidae; genus Brachyhypopomus; species Brachyhypopomus gauderio. The sequence goes on along the minus strand of NC_135215.1, from coordinate 26,663,429 downwards.
GGAGGTCCTTTGAAGTTTGTTGATTTTAAGATGTCATTTCTGACTTTAATTGGCAGAAAACCTATTCCTGCTGGTGAGAAGATGCTCTTTCTGAAAGGTTACCTTGCAGGAGAGGCACGTAAAGCTGTAGAAGGGTTCTTTTATCGCAGCTCTCAAGATGCATACGAGGGTGCCTGGGCCGTTTTAGAAGATAGATATGGAAACCCATTTGTTATGCAAAGGGCCTTTCGAGACAAACTTATGAAATGGCCTAAGATTAGCTTAAATGATTCTTCTGCGTTAAGAGATTTTGCAGATTTCTTAAAGGGCTGTGTGGAAGCCATGCCTCATGTTAAAGGACTCGCTATTTTAAATGACTGCGAGGAGAATCATAAGCTTTTGAAAAAACTGCCAGATTGGATGATACGAAAATGGAGTAGGATCGTTGTAGAAGAACTTGATGCATTGGGAGTATATCCAACCTTTAACCGCTTCACAGAGTTTGTGTTGAAGGAAGCACGCATAGCCTGCAACTCTATTGCCTCTCCTTTCTTGCAGAGTTTTAGACCATCAGATGAGAGGCCACATAAAAAGGCAAAGGCTCTTAGCACAAGTGCCCAAACAAAGGATCATAAGTTAAAGATCTCAGACAGTGGATCTGCATTTAGGCCAAGGCAACCGTGTACCATCTGCAAGGATCAGTTTCATAGTAATGCTAAGTGCCCAGTCTTTGGAGCAAAATCTATGGGAGAAAAAAGGTCAGTTATATATCAAAATCATCTTTGTTTTGGATGTTTACGTAAGGGCCATATCACTAAAGACTGTAGGACAAGACATGCATGTGGGGTGTGTGGCCGTCGCCATCCGACTTGTTTGCATGAAGAGAGAGAGAGAAACCCTGGAGAGGTTACAACGACTGATTCTGCTATCACAGAAGGGCAAATGTTCCAGGACATTCATAAGGTCAATTCTCATGCATTGATTCGAGAGGCATCTGCAACTTCAAGCATTGTTCCTGTTTTCTTGTCCTCTGTAAATGAACCTGAAAAGGAAATTCTTACATATGCTCTTCTTGACACACAGAGCGATTCAACCTTTGTCTTGGAAGACCTTGTTAGAGAGCTAAATGTAGTTACTCAACCTCTGCAGTTGAAGTTAAGTACAATGACTGCTGTAGATACAGTCATAGCTAGTCAAAGTGTACGTGGCTTGCAAGTTAGAAGTTTTTACAATAAAAGGTGTGTTTTGTTACGTCAAGCATATACACGTGACTTTATCCTTGTTGACAAGTCTTGTATACCAACTAGAGCTACAGCTTTGCAGTGGTCTCATCTTAAACATCTTTCAAATAAGTTGCCACCACTTCAAGATTGTGGTGTGGGATTGCTTATTGGATAAGATTATCCTTCAGCTTTGGCACCCCTTGAGGTCATTATTGGTCATGAGAATGAGCCATTTGCACAAAAGACTGAATTGGGATGGAGTATTATAGGAGCAGCGAATCCCCATTTGGCGAGACAAGGAAGCCAAAGGTTTGTGCACAGAGTTGGAGTGAAGGAAATTGCTGTTCCACCCGCTGTAGACATCCTGAGAGTTTTAGAGTCTGACTTTAATGAGAGAAATTCTGAGGGCAAACTTGTGTCTCAACACGATGTGCGTTTTATTCAGCTTCTTAGTGAAAACATTCAACAGGGAGATGATGGCCATTTAGAGATGCCTCTTCCGTTTAAAGGCCAAGGTCCTCCCTCACTGCCAAATAATAAGAAGCTGGCTATAGTTCGCCTTCATCATTTAAAGAGGAAGTTGAAAGCTAATCAACAATTGTATGACCATTACAAAACCTTTATGGAAGAGGTGATCAAGAATGGTGATGCAGAGCTGGTTCCAGAGACAGAGGTGGAAGAGATTATTTGGTATATACCTCATCATGGTGTATACCATCCTAAAAAACCTGGCAAGCTAAGAGTTGTCTTTGATTGTTCAGCTAAATTTCATGGCATCTCTTTAAATGACACACTCTTGACAGGGCCTGATCTTACTAGTTCTCTGGTGGGAGTCCTCTGCCGTTTCAGAAAGGAGGCAGTAGCGATCATCTGCGATATTGAAAGAATGTTTCACCAATTCCTTGTCCGGCCTGAGGACCACACTTATCTGAGGTTTCTATGGTGGGAGCATGGAGACCTGGATTGTGAGCCCAAAGAATATCAGATGGCTGTTCACTTTTTTGGTGCTGCATCTTCCCCAGGGTGTGCTAACTTTGGCTTGAAGTACTTGGCAGAACAATACAAGTCAGTCTATCCACTTGCAGCAGCCTTTGTGACAAACAGTTTTTATGTTGATGATGGACTAGTGAGCGTTCCCTCAGTTAAAGAAGCTTCTCAGTTAATAGTTGAAGCACAGGAGTTGTGCAAAAGAGGAGGCCTGCGGCTTCACAAATTTAATTCGAATGAGAAAACAGTTCTTGGTTGTGTGGATCCCTCTGAAAGAGCGGCGACCATTGAAAGCCTCGATTTCAATCAAGATTTTTCCCCAGTAGAGTATGTATTGGGAATTCAGTGGCTAATCGAAACTGACCACTTTAGCTTTAATGTAAATTGGAAGGACCAACCTGACACCTGTCGTGGTATTCTTTCAGTCATAGCTTCCTTGTACGATCCATTGGGGTTCGTGGCTCCATTCATTTTGAGTGGAAAGAGTGTTCTTCAGGAGCTGTGCCGTAGGAGTATTGGATGGGACGATCCATTTCCTGATGACTTGCGTTTACGGTGGGAGGAATGGAAAACAGATCTTGAGGGGTTGAGAGTGATCTCAATTCCAAGATGTTATTATCCAACACAATTTGGCAAGAATGTGAGCATTGAATTACACCACTTTTCAGATGCCAGCAGTGTGGGATATGGAGCATGCTCTTACTTGCGCTATAAGAATGACCATAACAAAGTCCATTGTAGCCTTGTCATGGCTAAAGCTAGAGTCGCGCCATCAAAGGTCACAAGTATTCCCCGCTTAGAATTGTCAGCTGCTGTGATTGCAGCCCGACTGAGTGCTCTCTTAAAATCAGAGTTGAACATGAAGATTGATAGAGAGTTCTTTTGGACAGATTCTCAAGTAATTCTAGCATACATCAATAATGAAGCACGGAGGTTTCACGTATTTGTAGCAAACCGTGTCCAGTTGATAAGAGAAAATACAAATTCAAGTCAGTGGCATTATGTTGATACATCAGAAAACCCAGCTGATCATGCATCTAGTGGACTTCGCTCATCAGAGATTCTGTCATCTAACTGGCTATCAGGTCCGAAGTTCTTGTGGAGGCAAGAAGTTCAAGCTGAACCTTCTCCATCAGATCTCTTGGTTGGCGACCCAGAGGTGAAGGTAGTTTAACTATTTCTATCAAGCACGAGTGAGCGTATAGACATGCTTGAACGCTTGTCTAGGTTTTCGTCCTGGGCAACACTCCTTAAGGTAGTGGCAAGAATTAAAAGACTGTGCTCTGGGCCAAAATGTTTCATGGAGGTTGTGACTGTAAAGGAACGTGAGAGTGCAGCCAAAGTGCTGATAAGCCTTGTTCAATAGCAGTCCTTTAGCCAAGAAATAAAGATGCTTGAAATGGGACGTCTTCCAAGCTCCAGTCCACTCTTCTGTCTCGATCCAATTTTGAGTGATGGCTTACTCCGTGTTGGTGGAAGATTGAAACATGCAGCTCTCAGTGAAGCCTTTCGTCATCCGGTCATTTTACCCAGTGATGGTCACATCACTCGGCTCATTTTACTTCATTATCATTCTCAAGTGTGCCATCAGGGCAAAAGTCAAACTCAAATGGAACTTAGGGCAAATGGGTTTTGGATCCTTGGTTGCAGTAAGTTGGTTGCCAAGCTCATACACAAGTGTGTACAGTGTCGGAGATTGAGGCGTCCTGTGGAAGAGCAACGCATGGCTGAGCTCCCTAAAGAGCGTGTTGAGAGATCGTCTCCTTTCACAAACTGTGGAATGGATTGCTTTGGACCATTTCTTACTAAAAGATACCGTAAGGAGTACAAGAGATATGGTTTGATATTCACTTGCCTTTATTCCCAAGCAGTGCATATAGAAATGTTAGAAGATCTATCTACAGATTCATTTATTAATGCTCTCCGGTGTTTCATCAGTTTAAGAGGAGCTGTGAGTCGGCTGTATTGTGATCAAGGGAGGAATTTTGTAGGAGCCAAGAATGAATTAAGAGAAGCGCATAAACAATGTGATCACCAGTCCTTGGAAAATTTTCTTGCTGAAAGGCAGTGTGAAATGCTACCTTGGCTCAAGGTGTAGGCAGGCTTGATGATGCCTCTCTTAGAACACTCCTTTATGAGGCCATGGCCATTGTCAACAGCCCATTGACTTTGGATGGAATAAATGACCCCAGTTCTCTTGAACCATTAACACCTAATCATCTCATTCTTATGAAATCAAAGCTTGCACTTCCGCCTCCTGGGAAATTCGTGAAAGAGGACATATATGGTACAAGGAGATGGTGTAGGATTCAATATTTGATTGAACAATTCTGGAGCCGATGGAAGAGGGAGTACTTGTCCAATATCTCGACACGGCAGAAGTGGCATGTCCCCCGGTGAAACCTTAGGGTAAATGATGTGGTCATTATCAAGGAAGAAATTCTTCAGAGAAGTAAGTGGCAGTTGGGACGAGTGGTAGAAACAACTGTGGATGGTGATGGTTTGGTTCGAAGAGTTAAATTACAAGTAGGGGAACAGAGATCATCTAAACACAATTCTCCATCTAAATTCTCAATCATAGAAAGACCAATACAAAAGTTAGTTCTGCTACTTGAGAGTGAATAGTATCACACACACATATGGGTACATGAATAAACATGATGAATATTTTATGCTTATTTGCACATTTGACCTTGGGATATTAAATGATCATTAGAATTGAGAATCATGTATGAATTGTAACATGACATGATTGGTGGGAGTGTAACTGACCAGGATCATTGGTTTAAATTCACTGGATTTATTGATTTTGGTTTTGTGTGTTGATGTATTTGTGTTCTGTGCATGTTTGTGTGCGTTTTGTATTTATGTGGTTGGATTTGTCCTGCTGGGGATGCCGTGGATTGCACGGGGTGGAATGCCTATAAAGGTAAAGGTGTCACAGGTGGGCGTAATGAGACGTCGCCGTTTGCAAAGGCAGCCTAGTTGTGGTGTATTGCGGGTTTGCATTGTTAAAAGAAATATTGACGCCTGTGTTTAACAACAGAGTAAGACAATCCATGTTTTGCAGTCCTTGGTCAGCGCAGCGAGGTATGTTTGTTTGTATGGCTTATATATGGTTGGTGTGATTTGTATGGAGTGACTGATATCTTGTTTGTATTTTATTCAGTTTTCACGGCGCTATGAGGTGAAATAAATGAACGACGTTTATGCTGTGATTCAAGCAAAGTAAAAGAAACTTAAGCGCTTGTCGAGACTCTCTTCTTGAAATCCAAGGGTTGCTACAGACATAATACTGCTGTAATACTGCAAAGTCGTGTCAGAGGTGAACTTCGTATAGCCAGTGTGTATTTTATTTAAAATAATTAACACCCTTGATCCAGTGTGGCTTTGGACATAGATAATTCCGTGCCATTTGCTGTGATGGATAATTAAAGTCTAGCTCTTATTTATGCATAGAAACATAAATCGCAATCTGTAGCGTCTTTATGCGCGGATAAACGAATTCAACACAACACCGGCCGAAAGACCTTACAGGCATGAACTCTGAACTGACAGGCACCGTTCAGAAACTGATCAGTTCAGTTAAATGTACAATGAGTCCCCGCTTAACGATGGGTTTAGAGACTGAAATATTCGTCGTAAAGCAGCTTTCGTTTTTAAGCATGAACCTAGATTTAGATGCGCTTTAATTTTTACGCATAAATACAGTATAAAAAAACGAACAATGTTCTCGTGCGTACAGCGTGAGAGAGCGATCGCGTTCCCGAGATGAGCTTATCGTATGTTGACGTGTATGATTGACTGATGTATTCTGTAATGTATATCTGTTCACGGGCGGCATGGTGGTGTGGTGGTTAGCACTGTCGCCTCACAGCAAGGCGGTCTGGGTTCGATTCTCGGTCTGGGCTGCTCTGTGTGGAGTTTGCATGTTCTCCCTGTGCCTGCGTGGGTTTCCTCCGGGTGCTCCGGTTTCCTCCCACAGTCCAAAGACATGCGTGTTCGGTTGATTGATCACTCTAAATTGCCCGTAGGTGTGCGTGTGTGTTGGCCATGCGGTGGACTGGCGACCTGCCCATGGTGTACCCTGCCTTCGCCCGGAGATGCTGGGATTGGCTCCAGCCCCCCCGTGACCCCGACTAGTGGGATTAAGCGGTTCAGATATATCTGTTCACACCACAAGGGGGGGTTATCGACTTAATGATTGTACTATGACTGGTGAAGCCACGCCCTCATACACATATATATGTATTGCACTTGATGCTCTCTCTTGGCCTTCTCCCAACGTGGTAGCAGTTGGAGCGATTTGTTATAGCGATTTGTTCATTAAAATGAATATGCCCTAGAGGCAGAGGAAAAATATTTCGTCCTGTTTATTTCTGTGCTGCAACCATTGAATTCCTGCTGTGTTAGTGGTGCACCTGCTAACAGGTTATGGGCCCAGGAACGACGACAATAGTTGTAACAAGAGAAAGTGTGATAGCTAGTTTAGCGCGGTAAAACCGGAGAGCTAAGCTAAAGTTGGGAAGAATGGCAAACCAAAAGGCAAAGTGGCCGATGTTCGACGGTAAAGCTGAATATGAGCTCTGGGAAGAACGGATGCTGTGTTGCTTGCACCGTGTTTGATTAAAAGAGACTATTCTGAACGAGCCTCCTGAACCGCTGACCGCAGAGGAACGAGCTAAGGATGATGAGCTAAATGCTGACGCATACTGCGCGTTGGCGCCATTGCTGGACAACGTGAGTTTGGGACTGATATTCAGAGATACTAAGAACAAGGGACATGAGAGTCTGCAAGTGCTGAGAGGGCATTACATTGGCAGAGGTAGGCCACGGATTGTTTCCTTGTACATTACATTGACCTCGCTGAAGAAAGCGGATACAGAAACTGTAACCGAGTACATTATCCGGGCAGAGCAAATATTCACAGCGCTCAGAGGTGCGGGCAAGGCACCGAGTGAGGGACTGATGATGGCAATGGTTATGAGGGGACTTCCAGAGAAATACAAACCGTTTACGCTGATGGTAACCCATAGTTCAGCGGAGATGCAAATGACGGAGTTCAAGGCTAAACTGCGAAACTTCGAGGTGTCGGAGGATGCAGAGCCAGTGATCGAAATGGCGGGAGAAAGAGTTCTGAAAGCCCGCGCAGCGGGAAAAGGAAAGGAACGGCGGATCTTTGACAAACATGGCGTGTTGGCGATGCGGAGAAAATGGGCATCGAAAAGACAAATACACACGGAAAGTTTGGTGCGGTTCCTGCAAAAGCACAAGCCACACAGACAAAGCCTGCAGAAAGAAAGAGCGCGTGCAAAGCTATAAGTGCGCTCGCGCTGGAGATAGCGGCGGTCGTGCAGCGAGTTGTGGAGAACGGATCGGCGCGCGGAGACCCGCGGGAAACGACACCACATTCCAGGCGGAGACCGACGACACCTGCAAGCCAGCACAGCAGCGGCAGATCGAGGAAAAGAGGCTGATCGTCAACACAGGCGCGACATCCCACATGCTGAACGACAGAAGTCGATTCAAGACCTTCGACAGCACATTCAAACCGGAGAGCCACAGCATGGAACTGGCCGACGGGAGGCGGACATTCGGTTTGGCGGAAGGCAGAGGAGATGCACAGGTGTGTCTCATCGACAGCGACGGACAGAGATGTACAGTGACTCTTAAGAACGCCCTGTACATCCCTTCATTTCCACAAGAACTTTTCTCCGTAAAGTGTGCCACTGCACATGGTGCCAAGGTACTCTTCAAGGAAGGTAATGATGTTCTTATGTCACCTAATGGCACAAGGTTTAACATTCAAGTGTGCAACAGAATGTACTACTTACAAACAGTGTGTGATGAAAATGATGTGTGCAATGTTAGCCATGATATCCAAACCTGGCACGAGATTATGGGGCATTGTAACTATGATGATATACTAAGACTCCAGGATGTAACCGTAGGCATGCACATTAAAGGTGCAAAGCGTAAGCCTGACAAAGAATGTCATGTGCATAGAGGGGAAGTTTACTCAGACGAGAAACAGAAATACAACTGACAAGGTGAAGACACCACTTGAGTTGGTGAATACTGATCTAGCTGGTCCAGTGACCAATGGTTCAAGTATATGCAGTCTTTTACAGATGTGGGCACAGGAGTAGTTTTCACATATTTTCTCAAAGCAAAGAGTGATGCCGTACAGGCTACTGAAAAGTTCCTGGCTGACGTAGCGCCTTATGGTAATGTGAAATGCATTCGCTCAGACAACGGGACAGAGTTTACTAACAGAGAGTTTAAGGCCTTACTGAGAGAGAACAAAATCAGACACGAGACGTCCTGCCCTTACTCCCCACACCAGAACGGGATAGCTGAGAGGGAAGGGTGCACTCTATTTGAGATGGCGAGGTGTAAGCTTATCGACAGCAACTTACCTAAGAGCCTATGGCATTATGCCGTTCAGGAAGCAGCCTACACTAGGAACCGATGCTTTAACAAGCACACCGGCACAACACCGTACACAGCACTGACAGGGAAGAAATGTGATCTAGCCAAGATGCACCAATTCGGGTCAGAATGCTACGCGTACCAACAAGACGGGGTAAACTAGATCCAAGGTGTGAGAAGGGACTCTTCGTAGGGCACGACAAGGGCAGCCCTGCTTTCCTAGTTTACTACCCCACCAAGGGAAAAGTGCAGAAGCACAGACTGGTCAAGTTTATCACAAAGACCACATGTGAGAGCGAGACTCAGACTCAGGACCTAGGATTTGACCCCATTATAAGTAGTGAGAAGACAGACACATCTCAGCCCAGTACTACGAGCACAGACATACAGACAGACAGTCCACAATCCCCAGGAGACGATGGCGAGAAGCACCACAGGGTGACGCCACAGGTCTCAAGCAGTGGGAGATACCCCACTAGAGAGCGTAAACCCCCGAGTTATCTTAGTGACTATACACAGGAAGATAATGTTGATGATGATAGTACACTCACCAGTGTTGACTATTGCTACCGAGCAGTGTGTGGTGTGCCACTGACCTTTAAACAGGCTATGGCATCACCACAGGCAGGTGAATGGAAGAGGGCAATGGACGAGGAGATACAGTCACTGGAAGAAAACCAGACCTTTACTCTGACCAAATTGCCAAAGGGCAGAAAAACAGTGGGAGGAAGGTGGGTATACTCTATTAAAGAGGGTGGTGATGGACGTGAACAGTACAAGGCCAGATTTGTGGTGAAGGGATATAGCCAGAGAAAAGAGAAAAGGCAGCCCTAAAAATCTAGCACTACATCAAATGGATGTAAAGACGGCGTATCTACATGCACCCATAGACCGAGACATTTATATGGACCAACCAGAAGGTTATGAGAAAGTGGGAGAAAACCTAGTGTGTAAACTAGAGAAGTCCATTTATGGTCTGAAGCAATCAGGGCGTAACTGGAATGAGATGTTACACAGATGTTTGATAGATGACAACTTCATGCAGAACCCAGCGGACCATTGTGTCTACACTAAAGAATCTGAACAGGCAGGGAAGGTGATAATTGTCATTTGTGTGGATGATCTTATCATAGTGGCGAACAACACATGTAGTTTAGAGCAAGTGAAGGCAATGTTTTCCACCAGGTTTAAGATGAAGGACCTAGGCAGGCTGAAGCACTTTCTAGGCATAGACTTCAGCCAATCTGACGATTGTATAACAATGTCACAACAGAGGTATGTTAAAAGGATTCTCAACCGATTTGAGATACAGGAGTGCAGAACACGTGAGACACCATGTGACCAAAAGGTTGACTACACCGATGATGCACCCAAGATGGCTGATGTAAGGAAATACAGGGAAGCTGTAGGTAGTCTCATCTACTTAGCTACTTGTACAAGACCTGATCTATGTTTTGTGGTAGGTAAATTATCACAACATTTTGCAAATCCCACAGAGGAAAATTGGATTACAGTAAAACATGTACTGCGTTATCTAAGAGGTACCACAGACAAGCAGCTGACTTTTAGAAAAAGCAGCGATGGTTTAGGCCTCCGGGCATACAGTGACGCAGATTGGGGGGCAGACACAAGCGACAGACGGAGCACGTCTGGCTACTGTGTGAGCATGAGCAAAGGCAGCTCACTGGTATCTTGGAAAAGCAAAAAGCAACCCACAGTAGCATTATCGACATGCGAAGCCGAATACATGGCTTTAGCGCTAACAATACAGGAATGTATCAATTTAGAGCAGTTACTGAAGGGTATGGATTCCTATGAATATGCTCAAACTGTTGTTCATGAGGATAACCAGGGCACTATTGCACTTGTGAAAAACCCTGTGTGCAGACAAAGGTGCAAGCACGTGGACATCAAGTATCATTTCATAAGGTCAACCATTAAAGAAGGAAAGATGACACTTGTTTACTGTCCTACAGATGAAATGATAGCAGATGCTATGACCAAGCCTGTCTCAAAGGTTAAATTGATTAAATTTTCGGGAGTCATGTTTGGTACAAGTGTCTGATGAATGTGAATGTAAATGTGTTAAGTACTGTATGTACTGTAAACGTTTGATTTATTTCTGGGTTTATTCTGATTGTTAAAAACTGCAACGTGGTAGCAGTTAGAGCGATTTGTTATAGCGATTTGTTCATTAAAATGAATATGCCCTAGAGGCAGAGGAAAAATATTTCGTCCTGTTTATTTCTGTGTTGCAACCATTGAATTCCTGCTGTGTTAGTGGTGCACCTGCTAACATCGTACACAACACTCCACTACACTCCACTACACTCCACAATCTTCGCAGTTTGAGATTCGTTTTTTTTTTGTTTTTTTTATCCGATTTGCCTCCGACCACAGTTTCTGTCGCCGATCAGTCGGCGACTGAAAAACCAGCCTAAAATCGTGTAGTGTGAACCGGGCATTAACGGCTTGATCTGTCTTGTGACACGTCCAACTACCTGTTTAGAGTAATAAACAGAAGAGAAAATGAAAAAATAAATTCCTTATCCAAAAGTAAACTCAGAGAGAAAGATTTTATACATATAATAATAATTTTAAAAAACAAATCACTCGTCAGGCCCGTTTTGTCCGAAGCTCTCGTCACTAACCATTACCCCACGGAGAGTTAAAAACAGTTGTAAACTACTCGACTGGTAAGGAAATAATAAACGAATGTAATGATTTTATGATAAATATAATATCATAAAGCACAGTGTGGACTGACGGACACACACATATGCAGCTATGTTGACTACATAGCGAGTTAAAAAAAAGATCAGTCCAGCGCAAACCTCTGATGTGCAACACGTCGTTTACTGTATCTTACTGAATCTTAAAAACACCACAATAGACAAATAAAGGAGTAAATACACTCACCGAAGAGGAGCCGATCCCGTGCGCCGACATAACTCACTTTCTCTCTCTGCCTGTGGCTTCAAACAGCGCCGTGACCAGTGGAGCGTGATTGGTTGGATTTGGTTCGATTGGAGTCTTGAATCGATTGCTCATCCTTTGTGTCCCGGATGTTTACTCTAAATATCTTTGAACTCGTATTTTAGCACGCGAAATTTTGCACGCGTATTTTGTGAGCCAAATTTGACCAATCGAATTCGAGCAACTTGAAAAAAAATCTTTTGAATTTTTTAACGCTCGAATTTTTTTTTCATTGTATTTTAATAAGCATTAAATTCAAAGGCAACAAAATTCAGATGCATAATTTCAGTGCAAAAAAAATTCAGAGCTTCAAATTCAAGGGCAAACAAATTCAGTGCTTCAAATACGAATTCAAAATCCGATGGAACTATTTTTCTTCCATAGAAGAAGTCTATCTGTGAGCGTGCGTGCTGTGCTGAAGACGCTTCCTTGAACTGAACTGTAGCTGCAGCGCATCTGGTGTTAAAGGAAGAGAGAGGTCGGGTGTGTGCGAGGTGGTGGCTCATTTTAGGGCATTGTTTTAAATCGCTCAGGTTTTCAAAAGATCATTTCAAACCGACCTCAGTAAAATGATGATGATAATAATAATAATAATTATTATTATTAAAAAACGAAGTTTCAAAAGGGCACTTTCGTTGATAAAGGGCAGAGTTGGTGGTGCTTTATGTAACAGGGTTAAAATATATATATAATAATATAGTGAGTTTCACCAAAATGGCTTCATTATTATAAAACGGTTCATAATGGTTCTGGGAAGCTTTTCTCTTCTCGCTCTGACGTCACTGCAGACTGTGTCCCTTTGCTGTTACCGTACCTCCATAAGACGAGTGAGAGCTCTGGGATGGACGGTGTGTAGCTGCTGCAGTTTCTCATTAATATATTATATAATTTAGTTAATACCTAGCTAAAAGCCCTAAAACACTTTTCGAATACATTTTATAAACATATTGTCCCTTTTTAGTGAGTAAATTTGATTAACAAAACTAAAAGTTGAGAAAGTTAACTTTGCTATATTGTCGACACACGTGCTCCAGTTACCTGAGCCGTGTTTGATGGCTTCGTCGGCGAAGATTGATTAAACATATAATTTCTGATATTTTTATTACCCAGCTTGTGATGTCTGCAGCCGTCTTATGCAAGAGAAGATAAACACATGATGAAATCTGTTTCAGGTGTGTTACAGTTTGTCAATTTTCCCTCCACAATTGTGTAGGTGTATTGTGTGTGTTACAACATGTTCATTTTGCGTGCATTGAGAAAATGCTTTTCATCTGTAATTTCGGTGTTTTTAGTAAGAACAATCTATACGATCACGTGCGTTTTGTACAGTTATACGGTATAAATTATCAGACGAGTGAGAGCTCTGGGATGGACGCTTGTGATGTCTGCAGCCGTCTTATGCAAGAGAAGATAAACGCATGATAAAATCTGTTTCAGAATAAACAGTGGAAAGCAAGCCCCTGTGTCCGACTGCTTCAGTGACCGAACAGTGGTCGTTACATTTAGCACCACCTGATGTCTATGTGTGCACGCCACTGCTCAAGGGTGTTAAATAAAATACACACTGGCTATACGAAGTTCACCTCTGACCACGACTTTGCAGTATTAGAGCAATATTATGTCTAAATATCTAGTTAGGACAAAACTAGAGTGCTCAATGAACTAAGTTAAAATCACTGTAACTCCGGAATATCATCTGTAGTGTTTTTATGCGTGTGCAAACTAGGGGTGTCGGAATTCGGCACAAGTTCGTTTGAAAAAAATTCTCCGTCGTGCCTGCTGCTTGCATGTGTTAAATGAAAATGAGCACTTTCTTCTTTGATTTACAACTTTGTCCTACCACCTGATTAACTTTCTGTTCCACCCCTGACGGGTGAAGAAACATCTGCAGAAAAGCCACACCTCATTATAAGTCGCATGGTTCAAAGTGTGAGGGAATAAGTAGCGGTTTATAATCTGGAAAATACGGGTAGCAATCGTGGGGGCTCCGCTGTGGCGGGTCGAGGTGACTGTCCGCTCTTCAGCTCTGTTTGCAGGGTTCATCCACCTTCACAAGGTGGAATTCAAGCACATGTACGACACTTTCAAGGTCCGTTTTCAATATTGTCCAGCACCTTCAGCTTAATTAAGTTAAGCACGTAGTCGTCTGTAACTGCACCAGCCTCAATTTGTCCAATTAGACTGCTTATTTCCTCTTTTATTCTGTCGTGAAAAGACATTTCTGCTGCTTTCAAGTCCAACTACGAGCGATTGCTTCTGACTGGAGTCTAAGCCCCGCCCCAAATTCAGGCGAGCGTTCCTATTGGACAGTGATTAGATTTCATTCTGGCACAAACACAGCTTCGCAGTGGAATACAATGACGTTCAGTCGATTGCATTTCAAGGTGGCTTCTGGCACGAATTCAGCGTTTCTTTCTTTAAATACAAATCCACACACACTGTAGCTTTTACTTTTCATTGTGGCATGTTTTCATCACATCAGTGTTTAAATCAATCTCGTGATCATTACATTTAAAGGAGACATTTATGTCAGAAATACCGTACGGTGAAAAGCAATACCTCGGTGCCGTGATTACATTTCGAGCTGTATTATATTCAATTCTGGCACAAATTCAGCGTTTTGGTTTTGAATGGTAATTCTTGTGTATTGTTTTTCAATAAAGAGATAAAGTGCATTGAAACGTAATGTAATAGTGCTTTTGCATTTCATTGTGGCACATTTTCTGCATGTTTGTATGGAAAAGCAATGCATTTTGTGGATTGCATTTCCATTTTTGCCTAGTAGCGATTACATTTCGAATAGGCACGGAATCATCTCCATAATGATGAGCTACAGGATGATCAAATCCTCAGCAAGCGTAATATAATGAATAGCTAAATTCAGCACCACAGTCACCTGGTTTGCTTGTTTTTTACCCAGCCTTCAATTTATTATCCAGTTCCAGATTAGGTTCATAGAAAGGGTGTAACAACCAGACAAGACAAATCAAGAACTAGACAGGAAATGACCTAGAACACAACAAAGCATATACCAAAGCACTCAATACTCTACAAAACCACTACAAATACAACCACACAAATTAACCCATACCTATGACAGAACACACACAATATAAATACACAAGCTAATGTGCAAACCTAATGAGACACAGCTGAAGAGAATAATAACAGGGCGGAACAAAAACCAAACACACGAGACATGATTGAAAGGGAGGGCGGGGTTAGGCATGACAAAGGGCAGAAACCTTTTTCATCTTCTTCTATTCAATGGTTGGAGTATGTGGTGCAAAAGTGGAAGATAAACATTCAGCATGCTCTGAACGGCGAGGAGGTGGAATTCGGTAAATACACCGTGGATGTATACAACGAACAGAAAGGCTTGCAGAAAGTTTTAGGGTGTTTTTATCATGGCTGTGATAAATGCTCCACTTCACACAAGCATCATCCTCTGACTCGAGGTGCGACATATGGGAGTTTACGCAAGAGAACGAAGATGAGAATTCAGCACTTGAAGCACACGTACAATGTGCGCGTGACTGTGATATGGGAACACGAGTGGAGCAAGATGAAAAAGACCGACAAAGATGTGGAAAGCTTTCTGAAATCTTTTGATTTTCCTGAAAGACTAAACCCTTGCGACACTTTGTTTGGGGGTAGGACCAACGCGTTAAATCTGCATTACATGGCTCAACCCAGTGAAAGGATCGATTACTACTACATCTCTCTACCCGTTCGCCAACAAAACAAAGACATATCCCCTCGGACACCCCGTCATCATATTCAAGGACTTCCCGCTGATAGATCAATATTTCTGTATAGTCAGGGTCAAAGTTCTGCCCCCCAGAGGCTTGTGGGCGCCTGTTCTGCCCTACAGAGTAAATGGCAAGCTCACCTTCCCTCTCTGTAAAACCTGCATGCTACAACGGCTATTGGAGTGCGAGCATACCAACAACAAAAGAGGCCTGACAGATACTTGGTGCATCGAAAGAGGCTACGAGATGCTGAACATCTTTAAAGTCTGGCATTTCCCCAAATGCTCCGACACCCTGTTTTCAGATTACATTAAAATGTTTTTTGAAAACTAAACAGGAGAGCAGCGGGTACCCCTCATGGGTTAAATGTGCAGCGAGAAGGAATACTTGAGAGGGTATGAGGAACACAACGGAATTTGTCTGGATGCCAGAAAAAAAAGCATAACCCTGCCAAGAGTTTTAAAAACTTTTTAAGTTTAAAAACTTTTCTTTTAATTTGTTGCTGCCAACTGGGGTGGCATCAGGGGTGGCAAGGCTTTTTTAGAGTGGCATTTGCAGATATGTGAGGATGACACTTCGGAGAAGAACTCATGCCAAGCACCTCGAGGCACTGCTGGCAAAGAAAGAAAAAAAGAACATTCAGAAACAGAATGACACTCGATAACAGGCTATGCTGACCATGGTACAAACTACCCAACACATGCTCACTGGCAGAGGACGAGGGAGGGGCAGAGGAAAGGGTAGAGGTGGAGGGGGACGAAATGGCTACCCCAAAGGAATGGGTGACGGAAATTGTTACAACTGTGAAAAACCAGGACACTTTGCAAGAGACTGTCCCGAAAAAGAAGACACTGAGCAGGAGATTAAAAACTCCAGGGACTGATGGGCAGCAGAGAGGGGTACAGCACAGGACCACAAATGGAAGACAACAAAAGGAAAGTATCTGGTTTAAATGATCAATGTTTACAGAAGATTAGTGAGGAACTGCAGGGCTTACCAAAAATAACATTGATAGTGAATGGCACCAAGGTGAAGTTTTTAGTAGATAGCGGTGTTGTCTGCCAAAGCTTAGAATTCTAACCTTATATGATCTCCTGAGCTTGGGAGAAAGACCATCTGAGAGTTCTGGTCAGAATCAACCTTCCTTTTGTAGTGTATGGCAGAAACCAGAAGGTAACTTTGACTACGCCACCCCTGGGGGTATAAGCTCCCGAGGGAAAGTGAATTTGTGGTCACAAACATCTCAAATTGATCCAATTACCAGCAGTGTTGTATAAAGTATTAGAGACCCATACTTGAGTAAAAGTACAAGTACTCTATCAAAAATTGACTTGAGTAGAAGTTGAAGTGTTCTTTAAAAACTTTACTTAAGTAGAAGTACAGAAGTATTCAGCATTGTTTGTACTTAAGTATTGCAAGTAGTTTAGTCTAAAATTTATTACTCAAGTACTGAAAGTAAAAAGTACAAGTATTGTGTACTTTTGAATTAATTAAGTGTTTTGAATTAATTAAAGAAAGCCAACAAAGTTTGATTATCAATTGTTTTTATATATCACTTACAAAGATGTCAAAGATCACAATCCACCGCGATTGCGTCATTTTTACCGCGTGGACCCTTGCGCCAGTCACGACGTGTGAAGTGAACCTAAATTACAAAGCTCAAGTGTTCAGTGAAGGCAGCAGCAGAGTAAACGAGACGCGACTGGAGCATGCGCAGTTTTCTCATAGACAGCCTGATCGCTTGACCCGTTGACAGCGCCAGCTAACATGTTTATAATTGTAACGAGTAACTATACAGCACGTAAAAAATGTATCGGAGTAAAAGTATTAAACTGATGGAAAATATGTAGTGAAGTAAAAGTGGAAGTAGGAGAAAAAATAATACTCCAGTAAAGTACAGATACAGCATTTTAGTACTTAAGTACAGTAGTGAAGTAGTTCTACTTCGTTACTATACAACTCTGATTACCAGGGTTCCCACTCAATCAAGTTTGTGCAATCAAGACAGAGACAAGGTTATTGTAGAAATGTTTATTTACTATCAAATGTATTCAATTGTATTTTTCCAATCTTTTAGTAAAATGGTTGCACCCACACTAGGGGTGGGCGATATGGGAAAAAATCCAAAATAAAAATAAAAAATTGGGGCTACAAAAAGCTTTCTTTTTAAGCAGATTTTAATGAACGGTATTGCAATTTTCCATGTGCAAACATTGTAAACAAAAAATTTAAACAACACACGTTACATTGATAAAGTGCACTATTAGAATATAATTAAGAACAAAATAAGTGAATTAAGTAGGTAAACATGATTAAGTAGGTAAACATCACTGTGATAAATTAAACATCTTCACTGATAAAGTAAACATTCTCACTCTGATAAAATGAACATCACTCTGATAAAAAGAACATTCTCATAGAATATAAAAAATAAAGTAAAATATGAAACGAAGAACACAAACACAAAATAGCTTTAAAAAATTGTCCAAAGCAAACTGAGAACTGTATTAGTGCAAGTTTTCAACATAGAAATATCAAACTGCTCCTGATAAAAAGGAGAAATTCACAGTTTCCCCATCACAGATTTTTAGTCAGAAAAATCAATTTGTTCACCTTATCTGGCTTGAGAGTAGCCCTTTGGCAAGTTACTATGTTGCCACCTGTGCTGAAGACTTGTTCAGAGGGAGCGCTTGTTGCTGGAATGCACAGATATTTCTGAGCTAGTTGGCTAACTCATGGAAAGTTTCCTTCGTGGACTTTCCACCAATCCAGAGGATCCATCTCACTGTCTGCATGTGGAGTGGAAAGATATGCCTTCATTTCCCCCTCGATTGCCTCTCTTATAGATGGGGTGGAAGCTGTTGTGCCAGCTGCAGATGCAGCACCTGATATTTTCAAAAGGCCGCCTAATGTTTTCTTTTGTGCTTTCTTTGGTGGGGGTTGGCATTCTGCCCCAGGATCACTCTGCGAAGTGGAGGTGGGCAGTGAATGCTGTGCTGTGCTCAATAAGGACTCGATCTCAGAAACAGCTCTGGCTTGTATTTCCTCTGTCTTGTCACTGTCAATGTACTGTCTCTTGAACCTTGGATCCAAAAGCGAAGCCATGTCGAGCAGGTCATCAGTGGTGGGGTCCTGATACTTTTCAGTGAGGTAGTTGAGGATTGTTGTCCTCATTGTGTTGGTGAGCTCAATGTCTTCTTCATTCAGCTCAAGAAGGTTCACTTTCAGCAGGTGCAGGACTGGCTTGACATATGAGACACTCACATAGTCCTCCCCACAAAGCGCATCAGTGAAATCTCTCAGAGGGCCAAGGGCCTTCTTAACACACTCCATGACTTCAATATCTTGCCATGATGGTGCCAACTGCCGTGTCTTCTTGTCAGCTTTCAGGACCTGCGAGATGGCACTTTCTTGCTCCAACACTCTCTCGATCATGGCAAGTCTGGAACCCCATCTGGTTGGCGACTCTGTTTTGAGTTTTTTTTGTGGGAGTTTCAGCTGTTTGAGCTTGAGCCAAATCCCTCTTCTTCTTCCAGCTGAAGGAGAATGCACTGACTATTTTTTTGCAGACAGATGTCACACGAACAACTCTATGATCTTTGGCACTGTTTTCTATGAAAAAAGAGCACAGTATTTCATTAGTAAGATGCAATGACAGAAATAAACCAAAATAACAAAATGAACATTTTAATATGCCATTAATTATTAACATTAAAAGTGTTGCAATGCGCATTCAGAATTTTTATTATGATTATCAGCATCATTATAATAATATATATTATTGTTATTATATGTGAAGAAACATTTGAGATGAGATGAGATTCAATTTATTGTCATTGCACATGTACGAGTACAGGCCACGAAATGTGGTCTAGCATCTGACCAGAAGAGCAATAAGCAGTGGGTAGAATGTACTATAAATATTATAAACAATAATATTAACTATTTAATCATAGACACCCCATCACTGTTTTTTTTAATTTATAATCTGTTCCGGATACGTACTGAAAACATCTTAACAGATGTTGCATTATTAATTTATAACGTTTACTCACCAGTGGCTAGGTGCAGCCTATGCCCAAAACAGGGAAGACGAGTCCAGTTGTTAAGCTGTAGGGCCTTCACCATGTTGGTCCCACTGTCTGTGGTCATGCAAGTCATGTTCTCCTCACGGAGTCCCCAACTTTCAAGTGCGTCTCTCAGCCCTTGGGCGATGAGCTCCCCCGTGTGATCATCTGGGAAGTATGTTGCTTGCAGAGTCGCACTGCAGAGCTTCCACTTGTCGATGTAGTGGATGGTCAAGCTTAAATAAGGCTCAGATGTGCGGCTAGACCACAGATCACTGGTTGTTGCGAAGAACTGCACTTTTTGTATTTGATGTTCTAACTTCTGTCTGCACTCTGTGTATAGACGTGGCATTGCAGTGTTGGAAAAAAATTTCCTGCTTGGCATCTCGTAGCGGGGGTCAAGTACTTTCATAAGGTGTTTAAATCCCTCGTCCTCCACTGCCGTGAAAGGAACCATGTCCTTAGCTAGATAGTACGTAACAGCATCCGTTATCTCGCTCCACCGCTTACTGGACTTGTCATACGTGGTGCCTTTTTGAAATGCCTGGGTTAGCGTTGTTTGCTTCGGTTTTGCCACCGAGACCGCAGCTCTCGCAAATGCCCACCACCACTGGCTATGGCCTCCCCACCGTTCGTCCCTGCTCCTGCCAAAAGACCAAAAAAATATGATGATTAGCCCTGTACAATGCCCCCCGAAGAATGGTTGGGCACACCAGGCCAGCAGTAAGGCAATTCCCAAAATACAGTGATCACACATGCAAGAGAAGTTGTACACTTGACTCAAATATCACATCCCAGAGGGCACAGCAGATATAGCATCCCCAAGAAGGGCACCACAAATGCCTCAACCACCCCCAGGAGGAATTCAAGGCCCAAAGAAAATGAAACGAACAAAATAACTAACCAACTCACTCAAAACACAAACAAGGAAATAAACAAACCAAATAACCAAACAATAAATTCAATAACAAGGAATTAATACCCAGTAACACTCACGCCATCATACAACCTCACACGCACACCCACATGCTGATTCTAGTTACTGCCCATGTGCTGCCGTATGCTAATACAGCACGCGGCCTTGCTCAATGTAGCACCGCCGTTTGGCAGAGCAAGCACAACGTGAGAGTACTCTATAATAAAACACAAAAAAGCAGAATAGCAGTACAGCGTTACAGCAGTACAGCGTTACAGCAGAACAGCAGCCGGAGCAAAGCCCGGCACGGTGAAACTGATTGTAGGCCCGGTAAAGAGGATGAAGCACTCAGCAGCCTACAAAGGGGGAAGCGTTAGCCACAACGCACTATAAAAATATAATGCTACGCAAATACGTGGCTGAGTAGTTACATACCAAACCCACAGACAGTGAACTAGGTAAACCACTGCAAGGATTAAAAGCGCGTAAACGCAAAGCACAATTAAAACCCCGAGGAGCCACTGCAGAATGCTGACCACTGAGTAAAACTCCCTGAAATTACATGTGCAAAACAAGGATCCCAAATGCGGCCTCGACCGAAATCGCCCGCAGGCGAACAGCAAACCCAATGCTGATGGCCAGGCAGAATGGCGCAGGACCGCCAGAATGTGCGTCTGGCAGGGTCTACGCCCTGAATTTAAAGCCCATCACTAATGTGGGACGACAAAACAGCGTGATGACGTCAATAACGACGCAGTGTGCCTGCAGCACGCATAGAGGTGCCGAAGCACCACTACAATCTGAAGAACACAGGGCTCACAACACAGGAAGGACCTACACTCATAAAACTAAGTCCTGTGTTAAAATACAGAACTGAAGATGCAAATATTTCAGAGATCTTTGTAACTCCAAATCTGAACTGTACACGGAATTGGAACCCAGCCTACTTGAACCAACTCGACAACCTTCCAACCAAGGAAAGGGTAATTATTCTTAAAACCTTGAAATTTTAAATTGTGCCAGGCTGCCTTTCATCAACCATTAACTGGACCTAGGGGAGACGGGCAGTTGTCACAACTCTCCCCCTTCCTCACTTACTTTCATTTCACGTAGTCTCTTTCCTTAGTTAAGGTAAAGTTAATTCTGTTTGGCTGATAGATATTGATTTTAATTTAACTCCGAGTACACCTCCTCAAGTGAACAGCAACAAGTTTGACTATGCCCCCCCCAGCCACGACTGTGATGTCGCTGCTAAGTCTCCGCCATTGGAGCAGTCTCAGAGAAGCCAACTCCGGCATACCTGAACCACTGTGGGAGTAAATGAATCGTGAATGCGCACCGATTAGTCTGCTTCACAACACGCCTTCATCAAAGTAAGACCCTCAGAGTTCATATGCTGCCTTGGGGTTGATAGTTCAATTTGTTGTCTCCCAACTTCTATCTCTCCCAGAGTCCGGTTAGTAATTGTTGTTACCATTAGCCTCTGCCAGAATCCTTCTTCTTTCCCTTCCTAGTTTCCTTCTAAGACTTCGTGTCCCTCTCTGGGTCCTACGCTAGTTAGAGACGTCTTACGTTAGTCATATAATCCATTTAAAATCCCATGACCGTCGATAGTTGCTTATTATTCTGTTGTGTTTAATTTCTTATTCTTTGTTGGTTATCATTATATCTCTGGTTTAGATTAGTAGATTTACATATAGGTTTAGTTTCATTCTTAAGCCAAATCATTCCATATGTTATTCCTTATAATGCATCAATTGTAATATCAATTTGTACATTTATTCATTACTCTGTGTCAGGAACAGCACATGATCGCCGTGTGATGCGTTTCACCTGCCGCTCATCGCCCCTCCCCTTTCGCACTATTTAAGCTTCCTCCTCTATCTTCCGGGTTGCGAAGTATTGTTGGCATGCCATCTACCAAGCGTTATCTCCCCGTGATTGCTCTCCTGTGTTTTGACCTTTGCTCTCGTTCCAGACCTCGTCCCCAGCCTAGCCCTCTTGTACCTCCAGCCATCTGTCTACCCAGCGTGAACTCGGACCGTCCTGACCTCGACTACCGCACTCATACACTGCACACACCCCACGGAGTTATTCACCTGTACGAGTACTCCGTATTCATTTCAAAAATAAAAACTACAGCATTCCGCAACTGGATCCGAGTCTTCCTGGTTGAATCGTTACACACTGGTCACGGTGGTAAATACATATTTTGCTCGATGATATTAGGTCCTGCGTGGAAGCAGAACTTAACCCTTTGGTAATATATCACAATATTGGTTCCTGAGCAATCAGGATGATGCCCCATTCATAATTCATAAATAACCAGTGTATTCGCTACAGTGTATATGAGTAACCACAGTGGCAGGACATCGGTGAATGGATTATAGAGATATCTGATATTGCCGACAGGAAAAAAGGTCCTGGCAGGAGTACAATGTTTAGCCCTAGCAGGAGGGCATAGATGCAACTGGCTTCTTATTGGCTCCCCTGCAGGCAGGGAGTGGAGCTGATTGACCCTTTTGGTATTTTTTTAGCCATCTCACCCTCTCAGAAAGAGGATGTGGAACTCAGAACTGTTCCTGCAGCATTGTGGGCACAAGGTAAGAGCGATGTGGGGCTCATACAGGTATGTGACCCCATACACTTCACCCCAAAATCTGACTATAGGCCGAAACAACAAGGACGGGAAGAATGGAGGTTTGAACAGGATTTGCAGGCTGTCAGTGTGTAAGTACACCACAGGGCCCCAGAAGAACCAAATCCTCATACCATTCTCTCCCAGATTCCCCCAGGTAGTCAGTGGTTCAGCGTATTGAACCTAGCAAATGGATTTTTAAGTGTCCCCGTGCATCCAGATAGCCAGTACTGGTTTGCATTTTCCTTTGAAAGTAAGACATACACATTCACTCTCTTATGCAAAGGCTATTGTGAGTCACACATCATTTACAATGCAGCACCGCGAGACAGCCTGGCCTCTCGGGAACTTCCAGAAGGCACTGCGCTGTTGCAATATGTTGACAACCTACTCGTTTGTGCAAACACAGGAGAGGCATGCAAAGAGGCCACAGTGATATTGCTAAATCATTTAGCAAAGGAAGGCCACAAGGTCCATAAGAAGTGCACTTCCTGGGTCATGTCATCTCAAAGGAAGCTCGCTCTCTGTCAGGAGATAGAATAGAGGACATTTTAAAGATACAGAGACCAACAACTAAGAAACAACTGTTGTCTTTTCTGGGCATGTGCTCCTATTGTTGCACGTTCATTCCGTCATATGCCAAACACAAAGGCCCACTAAGACAAATTATGTCCACAAGAGAATCTAACTCAACCCAGTTGAAATGGACTGAAGAGGTCCACTCGGCATTCAAAGCACTTATTCGACTGCTCCAGGTCATGCCTGTTCTGGGAAGACCAGATCCCCTGAAAGCATTTGAACAGAGAGTCGGTGTTAAAGGAGCCTACATGACAAGTGTTTTGACACAAGCCCATGGTGCCGGGCAGGGTCCGGTAGCTAACTTCTCAGGAAAACTAGACCCCGTGGCAGCTGGGCAGCCTGTGTGTGCGCACAATAGCAGCTGCAGAAAAGGCACTGATAGCATCTAGAAATATAGTGGGATGCGACCCACTAACACTTCTGGTCCCACACCAGAGTATGTCAATTACCCGAGGGGCAAACTGCCAACATCTGGACTGATTCCAGATAGGCATGGGAAGTGGAATATAATTTTGGAGCAATTTGGAACCACAGACAGTTCAAAAATAAGAAACCATCAACTAGTTTCACAACTATCGGAGGCCATGCAACTGCCATCACAGATCGCAATCATCAAATGCGTTGCACACAGCAGAGCAGGAGTAATCTAAAATAATATTTATGAGTTGTTTGTGAAAACGCTCTTCTTCGTGCCTTTCTTGACAACACGTAGGCAGGAAATGTGCAACAGCGGTCTGCGGTCACAGAATTAGACGGTCACAGATATTGGCATAACACCTGAAGTCTGAATATTAAACAGGAGTAGACTAAACACCAACTCGCAAATGGTTAGTTTAAGGTCAGTCAATGCATTTTGTAATATTAGAGCGCGTTTTGGAATGAGGCGAAGAGCCGTTTAATTAGAAAGTCCAGAGGAAGGAAACTTTATTCATTGTTCGACTAAACTCAACACTAGAAACTAGTTTTTTAATGGGCCAGAACCTTGGGTCTGTGCATGCATGTCTATTTGGGAATTAGCTCTGTGAGCAGTAGAAGCCCCTACAATATAACGTTCCTTTGTTGTGGAGATGATTTATTTGGGGTTGTCAGCACATGTAGACTTAATAGACTTTGAATATTAGAAAGTTTTGTTTTTCTTAGGTATGAATATAGCAGGATTATCTCAGGATAATACACCTGACCTAAGCCGAAACTCTTCTGGGATTTCAGCTTTCAAGTCTACAAATAAATATCTGTAAGGTGTGATATGAAAACATTCTATAAAGGATTTACAGTTACCTGGGTACATCTGATGGCTCAGGGCACTAATATGTGACTTGCCACTGGGGTTTTTAAATAATACCATGTAGTTTGCATTTATATTAATAGTCCTACACATCTTACCTTGAAAAAACCTTTTGTACCAAACATTACACTATTTAGTAATACATAACACTATTCTGTGTATTTAGTAAATACCATCTATATCTGATCAGTTTTTGAAGCATCGTGTAGTGTCATCTAAAGTTTGAAGGTTAGTGTTGCTGATTGGAAACAGCTTGTCATCACAAACATTCTGGTATTCCTTGGATAAAACGTATATTTCCTTTGCACAACAATGCATCATATAAAGGTTGCCAACAAGTATAACACCAAACAATGTTATCAAGAACTTTAGACAATGTCTCATTATAAAAGGTTTTTATGAAAAAAAGATTTTCCACTGTTGCTAGGACCACAACTGATACATGAAAATGGTACCTGCAAACTGAGAACAAGACATCTTAATGTAGATATGTTGTACTTAAGATATTTTCAATAATATTAAAAATTTTCAATAATAATGATAAAACAAATACTAACAAAGAAATAATCACATTAATAGCTATTTCCATTTCAGAAAAAAAACACTGTATGGCAGAGTCCTGAAATTAGACAGTAAAACATGTTTGTCATAAACAATCCTGAATCTTTTTAGTTTTGTTTTTCACACATGCATCAACCAATTCTATCACAGATTTTATTTTAGCATTTGATTAGTTTAAATTATTCCCTTTGACCTTCATAGTCATCTTATCTTTAAGAGTTATATACTTGTGATGAAATACAATGAAACGCATTACCATGAAGTCAAACTGTATGGATGCCACATTGTCTTGACATCATAATAAGAAATAAAAGCATTTAAATCTTTTTTTTTATTGTATTCATAAGATTTCTAGATGTCTCTCATGTGCTTGAAGCAAAGGCAAATTGGAGAAGGACTTTTCAATCCAGGGATTCATGGAAAGCCTTGTATACAAAACAAATTTGTGCTTTTCCCCTTCGTTAAAACTGTAGAAAACTCACCAACATTGATCTAGAAGGGGTGGGAAAGTGCAGAGAAAGATAAGCAGGTTACCCAGTGAACACTTTTTTTAACCACAAGCTGTTTACTGCTTTTATTGCATGTTTAACATTATACTACAAATCAAACTATTACTATTGGACATATGTAAGAAACTTCAAAATGATACAAGTCATCATCAGGATCAAAGTGGATCATCCTTTATCATGTGCAGAAAAGATGATTCGTAAGGTTGAATGTTTTTCTTCAGTTCTTACATTTAGTGCATATGTCTATACATTTGTGGTATATAAAAGTTACTGTCTGCTACACTGAAATTCACTTGAGAGTATCTTCAGACAGTGTAAATATTTTCCACCTTTAACAATCTGTGATCAGAGGTTTTATCAGCAATCACAGCAATGTGACAGATGATGTACAGCGTTACCTTGAGTGAGTTTATTTTGTCTTTCTGTGCAGTCGAAATCTTACAAATAATATTAGATGTGATTTCCTGTATCATACACTCCATCTGTTGCTCATCCTGCAGTCCCCATACCTTCAAATCATCCTTACTCATGTTTAACTGCTACTACACTACACACTGCTGTGCACATCAGTGGGGAACCGTCAGGGCCCTCTACGCCCTCTCAGAGGGCCTAAAATATTCTTAAAACATAAATATATGTAATTTATCAAATTTTTAAAATCTACTTACAGTTTGACAATTGACATCTAAACATTTACAAAAATATAAGCAAATAAATTATTCAACCGTGTCTATTCAATCTGTGTTGGAAGGTGAGGGGTTAAGTGGAAGCCTGTGAGCCTGTGTCTCCCCCTATCAGGACTGTGATGCCCACTGTTCATTTACAGAGGGCCAGAGGGCGAACGAAAGTTGTTGAGCGGGGGGGGCGAACGTAAAATGGACACAGATTCAGTGTTATATCGCCGGTGGATGGCGCCAGAGCTAGCGAACTAGTAACGTATTGAATCATATATGTGGATCTGAGGTAAATAAACTGGATATTTTTTTTCGGCGTGAGATATCGGAAGTGTGGCGTGAGAGCGTGTGAAAACGGTCAAATGCGTGTGTCTCACGCTCAATGCGTGAGAGTTGGCAACCCTGTGTCCTTGTGCTCGTTGTTTACATATTCCGCTCCCGAGGAACACGGAGCTGTGAACCTTATTTTGTTGGTACCTTATTTTGCTTAAGAAGTTATCTAGTACATATATTATTGTTTATTGCATTTCTAAAGCTGTTTGTCTCAGTTTTTTATTTATTTATTGCAGTTAATTAGGAAAGGAAACTATTTTTTGCGGCCCAGGTTTAATGACATGTACAATGTTACACATAAACAGACATGTTCGGATGTAATGTTCAGACAGTAATGTAACGTTCACACAGCTGTTATGCAAAGACTAGTTTTGTTTTGAATTTCTATTATTAAACATATGTAGGAATTAGTTATTTGGGAATGAATTAATGCTTTTATGTTCTTATGTGAGTATACCTGAATGACAGAGGTTTCCAACTGAAACAATGTTTCCTTTAACAATCACAACCTATCCTACAATAAAATATTCTATTTACAAGAGTTTGGTCTGTTTGAAGGTTGTGATTCATATTAAGTGACAAACAACAAGAGGTGACTTGTTTTTTGCCATGTGCTTTTGTTCTCTGTAGGACATATGTAAAGGATTATCTGCTGGAAACTACAGTTCGTAAGTAGTTCGTAACTTGCATCAGTTGACGCAATTCGCAGCGTTTCTTGTAAGCCTTTATCTTCGACCACAGAGAGCAAACAACACTGCAAATAATATGACGCATCATGTATAAACGCGTGTGGAGTCGCGCGCTACGGCCACTCGCGAAAGTTTAATACAGTCTTAATGGTCCAATGAAGGTAATTTAAAAACCAGGACATTTCCTCATTTAAAAAAAAACCCGGGACAGGATGTGAAATACGGACATGTCCCGGGAAATATGGACGTTTGGTCACCCTATCGTACTAGGAATACATTTATCAGCTAAGTTATCATTACTGACGTGCGCGTTAGCCCCAACATGTTTTGCGTTGAGGTGGTAACGAAGGGTGGAAGTGCTCCTGTGATAAGCGAACTCCTTCCTGGATAAAGTGCAAATAACACTATTTTTGTTTGTACTTCCATCTGGAAGTTTCTTATATTTAAATTTCCCATCCACCAGCGTAGCCTCTTCAGTCATCTCCATCATGATCTTATTGTGCGTCCATATAATCTGTATGTCTGGAACTCGTGCACTGAGAAACATTCCACAGTGCAAAAGTGTCTCATGCGTTAAAATGCGTTAATTTTTTTAGTGCGTTAATTTTACTGTAATTAATTAATCGAAACGCGTTAAAGTCCCACCACTAATATATATATATATATATATATATATATATATATATATATATATATATATATATATTAGGGATGGGGAGATTCACCGATTCACATCGGTGATTCGGCACACATGTTTGCGATTCGACCGCACCGGTAGATTCAACGTGCATCGGGTTTAATTTGCGTGCATATTTACGGTGCATCTCCTCTAGCCTTTTTGCATCGGCAAATACCATGGTTAAATCGGGTGTTTTGTTTTGCAGTATCTATTCCTTATTCTAACGTATTTACAGAGGCAACATACTTTTTATTTTTATTGATTTCTTTTTTTTTCGAGGCAACATAAATGCACCATCATGTCCTCAGGTACTGACGCAAACACGCAGACGTACACAACAAAGATGGAGGGAAACGAGAGCATTAGCAACGACAAAGATATTTAATGCACCAAAAAAGACACACAAATCAAACGTGTGGAAATATTTCAGGTTTTTTAAGCGAGGTAGTCAACTTGACAAGACGCACGCAATCTGCAAACAATGCCGTGGGGCTATCAAATAGCACAACGAACCTGGCGAGTCGACACACATGAAAAGACGGCACGGTGTGGACATCTCTGCGGCCGCTACCCCTAAGTCTAGCAGACAGTAGTGTTGCAGATCATAATTTTCACTATGTTAATACAGTACTTTTAAAAACTGTTCATCTTATGTTTTAAACGTTTTGTATAAGTAAAGATGGAGAAAATAACTGAATAATTCACTTGAATAAATTAATGCTCTGTCTGAATATACTGAATTATGCATTTTTTAATATTATGTATTGGTTTTGCTCCATTGAAAACAACCAGGGGTGAGTTTCCCAAAATGTTCTTAGCGCTAAGTACTTCTTAACCTCATACGTTTCATACGAGGTTACGAAGTACTTAGCGCTAAGAACGTTTCGGGAAACCCACCCCAGATGCATACATCCCTTAAATTGTTAGAGAGTAAAGTAGAATTGTGCTATTGAGTTAAGAAAACTGATGGGTTAGGCCAATACCCTCAAACCTCAACTAACTGTATCAAATGATCACTTATCAAACCGAATCCTCATATAATAAGTCATATCGTTATCAAATCATTTTGAATCGCATCATATCGTGAACAGGAGTGATTTGTATCGCATTGTATTGACAAGGGGTTTCAGAGTATCGCAGTTATATTGTTTATCGAATCTACCTTAGTGGTGAAGATATACATCCTTTATATCAGGAGTACTCAACTGGCGGACCGCGAACGCAGTCCTGTCCGGACCCAATCTCATTCCTGATTAACTGGATACGGACCAAAACAAAACCATAGCATTTATTTCAGGGCTATTGAAAAAAACACTCCGTCACGAGTGTTACGTTCGCCACCTCGCTCAACAACTTACGTCCCCCCCCCGGACTCTCACATGTGATGGTACATAGGAACAAAGTGACACTGCAATGAGTATTTAGCTGTCTTAGTGTTATGAAGTAGAAATGTGTTTTAAAATTATAATGAACCACAACTTTCAACAGCATCTGAAAGTTAGAAAAATTTGAATTTAAAAACATAAAAATAGAACAGAAGTAAAACTTAAGACTACAGCTAGAAATAGAACAGAAATAAAACTTAAGACTACAGCTTTAAAACATGGTTGTCATATCTGTGCATGCACTGACATAAACTGACATAAATCAACAGATGATATGACCCTACCTGTATGTGCTCCTGTGGTGCAGAGCCATCATTCCAGGTACACGTCTGGCCCAGGTCTGGCCCAGCTGACACACAGTCAGTACACCTGAATATACAACACACCCACCAATCCTCCTTAAACACATCTGAATGCCTGAACCTGAAGCAAGTCATCAGACATGCACAATATGAGATCACACACATTTACATCCATGTTTCCATGTTTTAGTTACAAAAAAGTCATTTAATGTTTTAACTTGATGGGGCAGGCAGTACCATACAACAAATTTATGACCACTACATTTACAGAGAAAAACTAAAGACTGTCAATGTTTTAATGTACATTATGTTGAACTGTATTAAAATTATAATTCTGTATTTAGTAGTAAGTTCTTCATTGGTTACACATTTGTTATATGAAGAGCATACTGACTTATAATGCCACCTCCTGCCTAACCAACTATGATGAAGGATCAACACATTGCCCTGACTAGCCAGTGTGGATGAAGGAAAAACCCACTGCTCTGGACCCTTTCACCGCCCTGAATTCTCTCTGCTATGACTACCATTACCAACCATCAAGACGTTTAGGACTGAATAGGAATTACATAGAGAACTCATGTATACAAATTAGGGGTGACCTGCAATAGTCGCTGATTCGACTATTCGATTGGAGGACCCTAGTCGACTATGAACGTCATAGTCGAATGTACCATTCTGACTGCATGGGGGTGCCCAAGGATGCTGCAAAGCTCTGGGCACATGTGATCCACAGCCCCCTAGTAATCACCCCCTAGTCTGTGTGCGTGTGTGTGTGTTCTAACTGCACAGATGGGTAAAAAGCGGAGGACAAATTTCAATTGTGGTAAAAAAATCACAATTGACAAAATATGGCACATTTACATTTTTAAATCACACCCTGCAGTTGCACAATCCAAATAAGCGGAGCTGAACACGCTACAGCATTGTCAGCATCTGCAGAGATTATAATGGCTACTAAAAAAACTTCAAAAGTGTGGGAGTATTTTGAAAAATATAAGGATGAATAAAACAAAGTAAAGTGCAAGTTTACAACGACAACAACCAACATGGCATATGATTTACAAAACAGGTAAGGCGAAGAAAAAAAAAAAAAAACGCTGTTTGTCGTTTCGGTCGTGTCGTCTTGTCGCGGTGTGTCTCGGCAAGTAGGCCTATAAACATTTTTTGTTGTTGTTTGCTTTTTAGACCCCATTACTTGAACCTTTACTTATAATTTTTTTGCTGTTGTGTGGCAAATTATTTTTACATTTTCAGGCAGGCATATTTTATTTAAAATATTTTTGACATTTTGCACAGTGCCTGTCTGACAAAGTTCCATATGCGCACTGACGTTGACTTTTTTTTTTACGTTCTCTAACGTTTCATTAAAAAAAAAGTAAATAAATAAATACATAAAAGCTGAATAAAGCCAACCTACCATGTTTATTCATTTATCTGAGTGTTTTAGGTTTTTCCTTTTAAGTGGATAATGTCCTGAATGAGAACGGGAGCGTAGAGTACGACCTGGAGAGTAAGCATGTAGTAAACTACTTAAATAGGGAGGAGCAGTGCCATGTATGGATTTACATACCAATATCAACAACTTATACTGTATTCGATACTGCACAGGAAGCCAGTGTAGGTGTTTCAATATAGGAGTAATATGAGCCCAAGATTTCGAGTGCGTCAAGACTCTTGCAGATGAATTTTGCACAGATTCAGTACTCGAGCTGGGAGACCATACAGAATAGCATTGCAATAATCAATTCTGGATGTTACAAAGTGAGTGAATAACTTTTTCAGCAGCTGTAGTAAAGAGGAAAGGGCGAATCTTCGCAATGCCCCTTAGATGGAAAAAAGCTGTCTTGCATGTTTAATATGAGGTTCAAAAGACATGGCTGAGACAGAAATATTCAGGACAGAGAAGACAGCACCAGCAATTTTTTTCATAATTGCTTGTGTAGATATTAACATAACCTCTGACTTGCTCATGTTCAGGCTAAGGAAATTCTCCTTCATCCATACCTGAACATCAGTCAAGCAGTCACTCAAAATAGATGGCGAGGGACTAAGAGTTGGTTTAGTACATAAATAAATCTGAACATCATCAGCATAACAGTGAAATTGCAATCCATGCCTCCTAATGATATCGCCAAGGGAAAGTAAATACAGTATAAACAGCAAGGGGCCTGCGGGACACCATTCGTCACGGTACATGGCTGGGAGCTAAAGCCTCCCATAGACACAAACGGTTGTCTGTCAGCAAGATAGGACTGAAACCAAGCATGAGCAGTCCCAGTGATGCCAACCAAATTGTTGAGACAGGACAATAGCCAGCCATGATTGACAGTGTTAAACGCAGCCGTTAGATCTAACAGAATAAGCATGTTCATCAGCCCCTGACAGCAAGAGATCATTGACAACTCTTAGCAACGCAGTCTCAGTACTGTGATTCTTCCTAAAGCCTGACTGAAATGCTTCAAACAGGTCATTAGATTCAACATGCTCACATAGTTGGGCAGCTACGGATCTTTCCAATAACTTAGCAAGGAAAGGAAGATTAGAGATTGGTCGGAAGTTTGCCAGATCCTCAGGATTTAAACCATTCTTTTTCAGAACAGGTGTTATGGCAGCTAGCTTCAAGGGGGCTGGCACAAACCCAGAGATAAGCGAAGCATTAATATTCTGAGTGATGAAAGGACAAACCAAATGGGAACAATCTTTAACCCATTAGGTTGGAGCTGGATCTAGTTTGCATGTGGTAGCCCTAGAGGTCATAATGAGCTTTAGAACAAAGTCATCATGCACAGGGGTGAAGGAAGATAAACACTCACCATTATACACAGTGGACACTACATCCGTTGAAGTGTAGTTAGGAGGAAACCGTCGATAGATGTTCTCAATCTTTTGATTAAAAAATGCCATAAACCGAGAACAGAGTACATCAGAAGGGACAAGTGGAGAACGATTAATGGGATGCAATAACTTAACAGTTAAGAACAGGGCTCTGGGGTTATCATTTGTACCTAAAATAAGATTTGAATAATACAGAGTTTTCGCTTTCTGCAACTCATTCTTGTAGGCTAAAACATGATCCTTACAGGCAAGAGCATGCACAGTTAGGCCAGTTTGTTTTACCACGATGCTCCAGCTGTTGTCCAGACGCTTTCATTTTCCGCAACTCAGGTGTAAACCAAGGAGCAGTGTGGGAAAAGGTAACAGAACGAGTTAAAATAGACAAGAATGTGTTGTTATAATGAGCTACCAGATAAACAGGATCAGCAGATTGAGGCATGGAAACTTGACTAAGGAGATCCAAGACAGCTGAGTCATTGATATTTTTTAACATAAGCTGGCGTGGCCCATGCAGCCCTCACTTATAACAAGGTAAATTAAAATTAAATAAAATGCATTTATGATCAGAAACAAACAAATCCAGAGGACAAAAATTACTAAGAGAAACACCAGTAGAGCAAACAAGATAGGTATGACCCTTATTGTGCATGGGAAAATCCACATTCTGAATAAAACCAAAACACTGAAGCATATTCAGAAATTCAATGGCAATTGAACAGCTATCCGAGTCAACATGTATGTTAAAGTCACCCAGCAATATGCAAACAGAGTATAGAGGACAGAAAAAGTAAGAAGCTCAGAGAGCTCAGAAAACAGATGAGTACTTCGGTGGACGATAAATAAGAACAATCAACAAGGGTTTAGCTGCACTTATCGATGCAGCAAGACATTCAAACGAAGTAAAATTAGGAACAATAACCAGGTTGACTCTCAAATTCATATTATGTACTAAAGCAAGTCCTCCACCACAACTGGCCAGTCGTGGTTTGTCCAGATAATTATAATTTACAGGGAGAGACTGGTTCAGCGAGAAATAATCATAGGGTTGTTGCCACGTCTCTGTTAAAAACAACATGTCGATATTGTGATCCCGAATGGCGTCCGCAATGAGCAATTCCTTATTATTCAAAGAGCGAACATTCAGTAGAGCACATTGAGTATCAGCGCAAATGTTAATTGCAGGTGCATTCTTCAATGGAACTTTTATTAGATTCCAGTCCCGAATCCGATCCAGTGAACCAGCCGATACCAGCAGACTCCCCGGCCACTGCACCATCCAGAATGAAGGGATATTATTAGCATGGTGCTGATAGGTATAAGTCCGACCTACGCTTCGGTGTAAGTATCTAGGTCGACGTAATATTCCAAGATGCCGAAACGTTGTAGCGAACGTTTTGTAGGGCATACAATTGATTGATGTTATCGTCATATCACAAACCAGACAAGTAAACAGCCATACAGACCAGTACTTGGAGTGGTTGGAGAATACAAAGTGATAGACCAAACTCCAGTTCAGTAGCAGGAACCCAGGCGAGTTTTAACATAATAAATAAAACACTAAAACAAACAGAGTACTTAAAAGAACTGAAGCCATCAATAAATAAATATAAAAACAATTTCACAGTTGGAGAAGCGGCAGCAATACACGCCAGCGTATCTCTCACAAAAGATTTTAATTTTTTATCATTAAAAAGAATTTGTCAATGATATTTCACATATTTTTAAAATAATAATATGATTTAAATGTCATTTGCCATTAATAACATTGTTTAATGACTAATGCCATTAAACCTCGCTCCCACCTGTCAAGTCTGTTTTGTTCATGTAGCCATATGTTATCTGTCATCTTGTTTTGGTTTCCCATGTGTTCTCTGGGCAGTCATGGCCGGGCGGTTAGGGAACTGGGGCCTCATGTACGAACGGTGCATACGCACAAAAACATTGCGTACGCTATGTTTCACGCAAACGGTCAGATGTACGAAATGTGATTTGAACGTGAGAAAGTGCGTACACCCACGACACCTTCACCTCTGGTGTACGCATGTTCCTAATGTGTTTGTCAATTAGCGACACTTAGAGGTGATGCATTGAAATTACAACTATTAAGATATCCTTCACGCATGCACACATTGTAGTCCTTATTGGGTAAAATAAAGTAAATGAATGAGAAAATTAAACAGTAAATTAATCAGACAATTTCACTGCCTTACTGAAATAATCATTCAACGTGTTTCCACTTAGCCTAGATTATAAAAACATGCATTAAATGTTTCGCTGGAGTTCTTGGGAGATGGCAGCGTTGGCATTACTGGAAGATATTGATAATGGCCGAATTCGCCGAGAGCGCGTTTTCCGTGACCATTATGATTCTTTAGCCCATGATGATGACTGGCTTATAAGCCGTTTCAGATTTCCAAGAACTGTCCTCTTGTGTTGAGTTGGGTCCAGTTTTGGAGAGAGAAACGCGAGGAGTTGCGCATTGCCAGCGACAACGCTTGGCGACTGGCTCGTTTCAAAGAGAACTGGCAGACTGGTCGGGATATCCCAGTCATCTCTGAGCCGGGCCATGCCAGCTGTTTTGGATGGCATCATCTGCATGTCAGCTAGGTATATAAAGTTGACCCATATGAAGCGGTTGACCAGGCAAAGTCAGTCAGTATGTATGTCCAGACACAGTGTACTGCGCAGTTAACCAGTCCGTGCTGCGCGGATCTGCACACTGTTCAGTTTGAGATGCCTCACTCATAACGAGCAGCCTTTCATTCCATATTTTCAGACTTTCGTTCCATATTCTCAGGTTTCATTCCATTCATTCAGGTTTTCATTCCATATATTCAGACTTTCATTCCATATATTCAGACTTTTATTCCATATATTCAGACTTTTATTCCATATATTCAGACTTTCGTTCCATATTCTCAGGTTTCATTCCATATATTCAGGTTTTCATTCCATATTCTCAGGTTTCATTCCATATATTCAGGTTTTCATTCCATATTCTCAGGTTTCATTCCATATATTCAGGTTTTCATTCCATATATTCAGACATTCATTCCATATATTCAGACTTTCATTCCATATATTCAGACTTTCATTCCATATATTCAGACTTTCGTTCCATATTCTCAGGTTTCATTCCATATATTCAGACTTTCATTCAATATTCTCAGGTTTCATTCCATATATTCAGACTTCATTCCATATTCTCAGGTTTCATTCCATATATTCAGACTTAGCAGTCATTCTATATATATAGTTTTTTTCCTGAACGGCTTGCCACAATATATATATATATATATATATATATATACACACATATATATAGATGTAAATCTCCCGAACCCCCGCACCACAAAAAAAAAAAAACGATTCACGTAGGTCA
Organism: Brachyhypopomus gauderio; assembly: GCF_052324685.1. Taxonomy (NCBI): domain Eukaryota; kingdom Metazoa; phylum Chordata; class Actinopteri; order Gymnotiformes; family Hypopomidae; genus Brachyhypopomus; species Brachyhypopomus gauderio. The sequence goes on along the minus strand of NC_135215.1, from coordinate 26,627,243 downwards.
CCCTTTTCAACTTCAAAATGGCAAATTTCGCCGAAAGGTGACAGATTTTCATGCCTGGGACTAGGTGATGAAATGCGTGAAATTATGTTATCAGCCAATTGCTGACCTATCTGATGTATTAGGCTGCTCATCTGGTCAACTAACCCAGAGGTGTCATGTGTGGCGTTTGGCGTAGAGGCACTGATAGGGACTGACGTAGGTGAGGACCTATCCAGGTGAGAAGTGGGGGGGGGGGGGCATCTTCAACACATGCTATGGGGGCTACATCAAGATCAGGTACATTAAGAGCTGAGTCAGTACTACCAACAGAGAAGGGTATAGGCGTAAACATTCCCCTGCCCCTCCCCCCAGATACCATAGGCGTACTCAGGCCGGTTCGATTTTTTTTATTACTAGATCTTATCTTAGTGGCCACAGGATGACAGTACTACACACAAAATGACCAAAAGCAACAAAATAATAACAAATAGCTGACAGGCTACTGGGCACTGCAGTCCAGCACTAGGGTCTGGTCACTGGCTCCTGACTGGTAGAACTCCGGGACGGTTTCCGGTCCTCGATTGAAGTCACGCGTCACGGCACCAATGTGACCTATGGTCCACGTCCCCGTCCCAGTCACGAAAGACACCAGGTTGCGGATGACAGGCTTCTCTTTAATGTTGTTTTGCAGCAGTAAATGGTCTGTAAACGAACATGGAGCATGACCACACCCAATTGTAAGGGGCTCAGGATTCATGTCTGTATATAGTTTGGGTGGAAATATGGGGTGACGCACCGGGCATCGCCAGCAGGTGGAGTTCAGGACTTTGGGGAGAAAACCCGCGAGCCGCTTTTTCCTCACTCAATAAAATGTGCACGAGGGAAGCGGTTGTGTGAACCAACTTCATCCAAACTTTTCCACATTTAGGTGAGGAAAAATACTACCAAAGGCGGATTGAGTCGTACTTGTAACTTGCTTTGCATGTTTACATAAATGCCTGTCAAAATGTACATAAATGTTGTTCTGAATGTACTGGTTTCTATGTACAAATATGTTGGCTAGTTGCGTCTTAGCTATATAGCTAGCTATGCTGTTCTGTGTATCAATATGTCAGCTAGTCATGTTGCAGTTAGATAGCTAGCGATGTTAGGTAGACTTGCGTACTGGAGAAGCGAAATATGCTCTATAATAACTGGAAAATAATTCTTGTTTAAGCCGGTAGAAATGGAGATTTGCATGTTTACATAAATGCCTGTCAAAATGTACATAAATGTTGTTCTGAATGTACTGGTTTCTATGTACAAATATGTTGGCTAGTTGCGTCTTAGCTATATAGCTAGCTATGCTGTTCTGTGTATCAATATGTTAGCTAGTCATGTTGCAGTTAGATAGCTTGCGATGTTAGGTAGACTTGCGTACTGGAGAAGCGAACTATGCTCTATAATAACTGGAGAATAATTCTTGTTTAAGCCGGTAGAAATGGAGATGCTTGTATTTGTTGTAGATTGTAACACTCAATAAAATGTGCGTGAGGGAAGCGGTTGTGTGAACCAACTTCATCCAAACTTTTCCACATTTAGAGCAATTATACAATAACGTCTCATAGCGCGCATTTATAACCTTTCTCGCAGCAGTGTATGGTCTATTCTGCCGCGAATATCAATGCATAATACTCAATATATATTCGCTTAATAGCGTGCTGCAGTGAGCTCTCAAATTGCATCATCCAAGCAATTACATTAATAACAACATCACAGTAGACACAATCATCCCGTCTTATAGTTCAACTTGAGGATTACCGCGACCGCATATTTTATTCTGAAATAATTGCTAACACTTAGCGGTCAATTCCCTCGTCATAAAACAAAATTAAATGAACACGACCAAGTTAAACCAAGAATATTTGCTCACCTGTAAACGAACATGGAGTATGACCACACCCAATAACGTCTCATAGCGCGCAGTTATAGCCTTTCCTGCCCGCATGGGAAAATTAAGCATTAGTGAACTATACTAACATCTGGACATTCCGGTTATAAACCGCCTGTGAAATGCCCATCCGTGACCATAGTTCTCTGTTTATGATTATATATGTTTAATAAAAATACTGCTATAAACTTTAGCATAAATTCATCATCATTATAATCAGCTTGTACTTTTTTATGTGCTTTGGAGGAGCAGAACAGTACTTACTCGCAGCAGTGTATGGTCTATTCTGCCGCGAATATCCCAGAAACCTTAGTTTTAGCGGGACTGCACAGCGCTGACGTCAAGTAGGTGGTGCCAAAACTCCCTTTTAGCAGGAATTTCATATTGCCTATTATTTTACCCTGTTACACACCCTCTGTATTAAGAAACCCTATCTCAATGGTAGCACGCATATATAGTATAGTGACTGTGAGAATAGTGGACCCAAGTGCCGTCTAACAACACAGCTGCGTTTGTCAAAATATAACGCAAGTGTGAGAACACGCTGAAACCGTGAACAAAACCCAACGCGGAAAGCTCGACGCGTGGAGAAAACAAATACTCAACCGTAAGGAGACGGGAGAAAGAAACAAAACAACAAATGTAACTAAAATAGCGCGGATAAAACCAACGCGAAAACGAAACTAAAGAAGCCAGGGGAGGAGGCTGGCCAGCAGGCAGAAAACGCCGCAACAAAACAAAACCCTTCCCAAAATAAAAGACAAAATGACAGGAAGAGAAACAGGCAGAGAGAGGATCTCGAAGAAGATAAAGAGAAAAAACAGAGAGAGAGAGCGGCGATGAGACACCTTGAAGCTTGGGGAATGTAACTACAGAGAATGCAGATACAGGCTGAGAACGCATAGGAACAACCAAAACGGTAATTTCAGTTTTTTTTCCCATCACAAGCACGAAAAGTGGATTTAAAAGCTGATTTAGAGGTTCGCCACTGTTGAGCGAGTTGAGCCACCAGACAGATTGTTTGGCTCTTTCCCGACACTTTGCTATCCCCTGGTGTCCTGCATGCAGTTTTTGGAGTACATCTGTTTGTAATGCTTTGGGGATAACTAACCTACACCCTTTTAGTAGTAGGCCATCCTCCATGGTTAGTTCTTCTTCAACCTGTATATATGGTAGGTAAGCCCTGTCTATTTGGGATCTGTCTGGCCAGCCCTCATTACAGTACCTTTTCACTTGGCTCAGTATTTCATCCCCTTCTTGACATTTACGTATTTCGTGCAACCTCTTCTCCGTAGCTGGGAGGGTTGACAAGACCATGTTGACATACAGCTTGATTTCCTCCTCCTGTTTTTGCTGTTCACTCTCTCCCACGGGCGCTCTTGACAGCACATCCGCTGTGGCCAACTTCTTGCCAGCCACGTGCAAGATGGAGTAGCAGAAAGCCATCAGTCTCATCCTGAGTCTCTGGATGCATGGTGGGAGCTCATCCAGATTTTGGAGCCTAGTAGCGGGACCAGAGGCTTATGGTCCGTTTCTACATGAAACCTGATGCCCACCAGGTAGTCTGAGAACTGCTCACATGCCTATGTGATTGCTAAAGCCTCTTTCTCAATCTGGGCATATCTTTTTTCTGTCTCTGTGAGGGCCCTGGAGCTGTACGCCACTGGCTTCAGGTAGCCTTCCTCCTGTCTCTGCAGTAGCACTGCTCCCAGTCCGAATGATGATGCGTTGGCTGAGACAACGGTCTCTGCTTTTGAGTTGTAGAGCGCTAGCCCTGGTGGTGAGCTCAGCTCCTCCTTAATGTTGTTGAACGCTCTCTGTTGATGTCCCCACTGAAATGTGTTTTGTTTCTTTAGCAGCTCTCTGAGTGGCTGTGTCTTTTCGGCCAGATTTGGAAGATACTTTCGTAAGTGGTTCACCATTCCGAGGAACCTTCTCATTCCGCTTGCATCCTCTGGTTCTCCCATGTCCATCACTGCTCTTACTTTGTCAGGATCAGCCCGTACCCCAGCTGCGTCAATTATCTGTCCAAGAAATTTCACGTCTTTTCGAGAACTCACATTTCTCACTCCTCAGCGTGACCCCAGCCTCCTGCAGTCTCCCCAGCACTGCGGATAGCCGTGTGTCGTGCTGGGCCTGTGTGTCTCCAAAGACGAGAACGTCATCCATCTGGCATAAGATGCCGTCGAGCCCCTCCAGTATCCTGGACATTCTCTTCTGGTAGTGCTCCGGCACTGAGGATATGCTGAAGCAAAGGCGGTTAAAGCAAAACCTCCCAAATGGAGTGAGGAATGTTGTGAGGAGGGCAGATTCCTTGGCTAGGGGTATTTGCCAGAAGCCTGAGTTTGCATCTATTTTAGAGAACACTTTCGTACCCTCTAGCTGTCCAAGTGTGTGCTCAACTGAGGGGAGCATATGTCTCTCTCGCTTGACTGACTCGTTCAATTTCGTCAGACCTCATTCTTGCCTGGTTTTGGCACAGGGACCATTCCAGCGCACCAGTCTGTGGGCTGTTCCACTCTTGAGATCACACCTATCTTCTCCATGCGTGAGAGCTCTTTTTTCACTTGAGACATGAGTGGCAGCGGGATTCGTCGTGGGGTCGATATGGAGAATGGCTTGGCGTCCGCTCTAAGCTCTATCTTATAGTCCCCCGCCATCTTGCCTAGCCCTTTAAAGAGCTTGGGAAACTGTTCTTTGACTCTCTCTCTGGAGTCCAGTACTACTGTGTCTACTCTGGCCACTAGGCCAAGTGCTTGGATGGCTGGACGTCCCAACAGATTACACTTCAACTTTGGAACTACATACACTTCCTGTGTGGTGCTTTTGTTTTCAGTTCTTATGGACGCAGTGAACTTCCCTCTCACTGCGATGGGTGTTCGGCCTGGCCCCTGCAGCACTTTCTTTGCCCTTTCTAGCTGTGGAAATTTCCCCTTTTGGAAGATTTCTTCTGATAACACAGTTACATCAGCCCCTGTGTCTATTTTGAAAACAGCTGCGTCCTCATTCACCTTAAGTGTGATTAGCCAGGGCTCACCATCCAAACTGACCGTGCCTAAAAAAGCAATCTCCTCCCCATCTGATCTGGTTGTGTTTACTTCATTGAGGACCCCCGATCTGCACACTTTCGCATAGTGACCTTTTTTTTGCACAGATTACATGCTACCTCTCTAGCTGGGCACTGGTTTTTACTGTGTGCTGGGGTTCTGCCGTTATGAAACTGTCTACCGTCTCACCTTGTTCCTGTTGTCTCTGGTTGAATTTGGCTCGTTCAAAAATAACATTTCTCTTCACTACGAAATGTGCATAGAGCTTGTTCTTGACTGTGTCATACTGGCTTGCTTCTGTTTCAGTCAGCTGAAGTGCAGTTATAATATCTTCCGCCTCATCCCCCATGGTATAGATTAAGGTGTTCACCTGATTTTCCTCTGCCTGGAGCTCTAGACCTGAAGCAATCCGGAATCTCTCGAACCTCTTAATCCATTTGGGCCACTCTTCTGGCCGCGTGAAGTTAAACTTCGATGGCGGTGGAATCTGGAATCTCTTCATCTTTAGCACTCCCACTCAAACGTTCCTTGGCTAGCCTGCCGTCACATTAGCTATGCTAGCTAGCTAAACTTAAAACTTTTTAAACTGACTAAAACAATTTGTGAGTTCTCTTCAGTTGACTCGGCAAAGTAACCCCCACGTTTACCCGAAGCGAGAAACAGAAGTCTTCTGACACCATGTAGTGTTAGTTATTTCTAACTAAATGATAGACACGGAGAGTCATATTTGGATGCACGCATGAAGCTCCACTTTATTCAAGTGACCTGTAAACTATATCCCCCACCTAACCATAAGGGGGAGTATAATACCCTGTAACCTATAAATGCATCATTGCTACACGAGCCTCTTGTAATTCCAGGACGAAACATGAGAGAACGTGAAGAACTTCAGATTGGGCATTCTGAAAATAAACAACCATTTAATAATGTGATTAAAAGCGAATTATTTCGAATAATATAGAGTATACTCTGACACAGTTCCAATCTTTAAATCTAGACTTAAGACTCACCTGTTTAGTCAAGCCTTCAGCTAAAATTCCCCTTGTAAGGTGTAGGGGCTTGGGGGCCCCCAGACGTTGAGATTTCTGGTGATCTGAGATGTTGATGCTGTCATCCAGCTGTGTCTTGGCATCACTCTATTTGTGACTATGACTTGACTGGAAAGCAATGTCTCAGTGAGCCCTCATGCCTGTGGTCACCTCTGAACCTCTCCCTTTAGTTATGCTGCTATAGATTAGTCTGCCGGAGCCACATGCTGATCACTGGCACGTGAGCTACGTACATTTAAATCAACGGTGGTTTAAATTCATGTCCACTCAGTCTGTATTATCAATCTTCTTGCATGGCTCTACCCAAGACGATTGGATACAGGCACCTGCAGGCACCTGGGGGATGGTCTGGCTGCCGGTGGATGTGCTGATACCGGGGTTCACCTGGGGAGTAACACTGCAGTCGGAGCCTACAATACCAGCATCACTGCTCCGACACGGAATGAAAGCCTGGCATTCATCAACAGACATTTACAGTGACAATATCAAAACCCAGAACTTTCAATTCTACCTTTTACCTAGTCTGATTGTGTGAATTATGTGTGACTTGTGTATTTGTGTGTTAACGGGCCGCCCAATGGAGGATGGGTTCCCTTTTGAGTCTTGGTTCTCCCGAGGTTTCTTCCTATTCCCCACCATCATAGGGAGTTTTTCCTCGCCACTGTCGCCGACGGTAGCGCGCGACTCCGCCCACCTCGCGCGACCCTGCGCGAGCGGTGTAGGCGTTTATACTTTCGCGAACGTCGCGAGCGTCTCTGCAGTGTTCTCCAAAACGATAGGTGGCAATAGGTGGCAGTGAAGAATAAAAAACCTCTGCAAATCCGGGGAAAGAACATTTTTACCTGACCAGAGACCGTATATATACACCAGGCATCAAACATAAATATGGCTTTGCAACGTTGTCCGAAACGATATGTGGTAGTATAAAGAAACACCCCTCAAAAAAAGGGGAATGAACATTTACCTGATGCATTTTGATGTTGCTTTGTGTTTCAGGTTTGAAAAGTGCTGGAATTTAGGCTAAAGTACATTAAAATGTTGAAATTACGTTAACAAATACGAGCCTCTTGTAATTCCAGGACGAAACATGAGAGAACGTGAAGACGTTAAGATTGAGCGTTTTGAAAATAAACAACCATTAAATAATGTGATAAAAAGTTAATTATTTCGAGTATATGTATTAATATTTAACTTAATTATGTTTATCGTGCTGGAAAATATTGAAATGGACCTTGAAAGTGCCGTACAAGTGCTTTAATTCTACCTTGTTTAGGTGTATGAACCCTGCAAACATGACTTTGTCGATCGCGCTGAAGCGCGGCGCGCGAGGTGCCCTCGCGCACGGGCGGAGCCACAGCGATTACGTCATTTTCGCCGCGCGGACCCTCGCGGTCGTCAAGTATAAACCAGGCTTTAGACGCCCAGACGCCTAACGTCTTCACGTTCTCTCATGTTTCGTCCTGGAATTACAAGAGGCTCGTATTTGTTAACGTATCGTTTCGGACAACACTGCAAAGCCATAATTACGTTTGATGCCTGATGTATATATACGGTCTCTGGTCAGGTAAAAATGTTCTTTCACCGGTTTTGCATGGGTTTTTTATTCTCCACTGCCACCTATCTCCACCTATCGTTTCGGAGAACACTGCAGCGACGCTCGCGACGTTCGCGAAAGTATAAACGCCTACACCGCTCGCGCGGGGTCGCGCGAGGTGGGCGGAGCCGCGCGCTACGGTCGCTCGTGAAAGTATAGACCCTTTCAAAGTTTGTATACAAAGATGACGTCACGAAGATGCGCGCGCATATTGGCAACGGAAGTGTAGCATTTTATCATTGACTTGCGTTAGCATCAGCGCTGTTTTTTTAAATATGTAGTGTTGTTCAAAATAGAGATGTCTGGTTGTTGTGTATACGGCTGTTCGAACCGTTATTCGTCGGGTAAAGGTTTAAAGTTTTATCGAATACCATCTGGATCGCGTCCATTTCAGAGCAATAGGAGACAGCTATGGCTGCAGGCTGGGTGGACTGGACAGAGGACATCATAAAGAATGCCCGCGTCTGTAGCGCCCATTTCATTTTAGGTCAGGTGGATTTTCGTACATTTATTTAATTCAGGACGTCTGGTTATAACTGTCAATTACTCGGCGAGGGCTTAAAATAAAAATGGGCTTGTCCGAAGTGCTATTGCTAACTAGCTAGTGCAAGCACTTTCGGATTTCACGTATGTATTTTATACATTGTATATGCATTGTCTATTGTATATACACATATGAGATTTATAATTTCATTTGCCACGTTTATTAAACTGAGTACAGTAACAAATAAAATATTGTTCTACAATATATGTCTCTGTACTTTTTTTTAAATCATTGTAGCATGTTCACCAAAATAATCACCTCATTTCATCCAGTGACTTGTAGGCGCGCAGTTTCTCTTTAGTGTAAACGCTAGGTTTCTCAATCAAATAAGTAAAGATATCTGGCCACTGAACTGGAGGCCATTCTGACAAATCATTCTCCCATTCTAATATTTTGTAAGGATCTGGAAGAATTTCTCCTGTCAGCAGGGTGAGTTTGCTCATATAAATGATACGATCTTGATTATTAAGCTGACTGACGTAGAGACTTACAGTAGATTCGGCTATTATTGACTTTTATTTTGAAAGATCGAATTAAATCTAAATCCCTGCGTATATGCATCATCATTGTGTGAGGATAATAGTGCAATAATGTCTTGCTACACATACATACAGTGCTTGAAAATAGTAACGTTTATTATCTTGTTTATATGGTAAAGAATTTGGATCTGCACTGTGGTCCCATGGGACAAATCTCCACTTCCGTTGCCAAAATGCGCGCGCATCTTTTTGGTGACGTTGCTCATGAAACCGTCTATAAACCAGGCTTATGTCTTCCAGAACCTTGAAGCTGGTCAACAAAGTCAATAACTTCCTCTATGTTAGTTATGTTATAAACCAGGCTTTATACTTGACGCGTCGCGAGTACTTTTCAAACTTGAAACACAAAGCAACATTAAAATTAGTCATAAATGTTCATTAAAAGACTTAGAATTCGCTTCAGATGCCGTTTACTGATTGTGATTCCCCGTTGTGCAAGGGAAGCTACAATGTCCTCATGACGCATAAGCAAATAAGACATAATAAACGTATCTCTGTTCATTGTTGCATAAATCTAAACAATCAAAGTATATACAGTTTCAGGGAACTGTTACTGCCTCTCTCCTTGTATCTGCAATGTATGCACTTAGGCCAGTAGGGTTTGCAAATGAATGAATGAAAACGTGCGCACGATTAAAACAAAACGTGCGCACAAATTAATAAATCGTGAGCACGAATTACAGAAAACGTGCGCTTGAATGGTAAAACGTTCCCTCGTTTAATTTTTATTTTTTACCCATGTCCCCTCCCGGGCTCTGTAGTTATGCTTTCTCTTTACTTAGACTCTAACTTAGACTCTAAGTCTTAGAGTATCTATCTCCTGCGTCGCTTCCTGACCCATTTCAAGTTTTCCCAGTCCTGTATTTCTTCCTATCCGTTTTGCCGTTATTATTGGGAAGGGTTTTATTTAGCTGCTGTTACTTCTGCTGGCGTCCTTGGTTTCGTTTTCGCGTTGCATTTATCCGCGCTGTATTTTAGTTACTGTTTATATTTTGTTTCTTCCTCCCGTCTCACTATGGTTGAGTGTTATTTTTCACGCGTTGTATTTTCCGCATTGTTTTTTTTTATTTGTTACGGTTAGGAGTTCTGTGTTTTCTTTTTGTGTTGTCTGGGTTGTATGTGGTCTGTTTCCAGGTTCACCAGAAGAGGGCGCAACACCGTAATTAACATCAGGTGCCGGTGATACAAGAAGATTGCATGACGGGTCCTTAAAAGCTCGTGTCGAACCAGAAACGGTACCCTGTGGTGTCTTGAGCAGTAGACTCCACTTGGTCATTAGGGACACTGAGCTGGGTTGTGGTGACCGTTATGAGATCGTTCGGACCGATGGTTATCCTTCGGGTTTATTTTAGGTATATCGCTACGCGATTCGAGACGTACAATTAATAGACATACATCGCTACGCGATTCGAGACATACTGCTAAAACATACCGCTACGCGGTTTGAGACATAGCCTACTGCTATTTAGCTTTGGTGTATTTGATGTGTGCGCTGTATAGATCAGTGGGGGTTATGTATTTACAGGAGATATTTTGTTTTGTTTGTGTTAGTAGGGCTGGGCTGCTGATTTGTTTGGGGGTTGTTTTTTCTCCTGTTTCGTTATAGGGAGTTAGGTAATGTTATTGTATTTTGTTTGTTATTGCTTTGACGAGGTTAGTTAAGTTGATTTGTGGGAGGTAGTTTCTTTTGTTTATGTTGGCCTTGGCCCAGCCTGAAGTTATTGTGTTACCTCAATAATATATATACTATATGGTCATTATTGTTATAAATACACATATCTATATATACATGTTGGGAAAGCGCTACAAATAAATCAATGGCGAATAGCCAGTGAAACGCGGTTCAGTGTCGCCTGATATTTATTCTTTTTTTTTTTTTACTTTAGTTATGTTTATTTTTATGTTGCGGTCCGATCAGCGAGCCGGGGTCATCAGGGCCGTAACATATTCTATTTACTCCGTGCCCTCACAGTTCTGGTTTCTATTCTCTCGTGTCCCGTGTTGTTTTGTCTGTTCGTTCTGTTTCCCTCTCGCTAATACATGTGACGAGTGTCAAACGTCTTGATCTTGCGAACCGGCACTTGGGTCCATCCTTCTCTATATTATTTCTCACCCTTCTCTATATTAACGCTCCCGTGCTCACCGCGTTACACAAGCCTTGCACACGAGCTACATTGTGTCCAGTTCGGTCTTCCCCGGCATTCGGTAAAAACCAAAATGAACCCATATTTTTGCCTTAAATGAAGACCGGACAGGTTGAATATCTCTTTCCTCCATCTGTTTTGAACCCTTTCCGTGCATGAGTGTGTCCCAGAACCTGCTGCGTAAAGTCTCGCGTAATTTTGTAATTGCATAACGCGAGACTTCACCACGACTTAGAATCAATTTTGGGACATTTAAAATCGATTCTGAATTGTAGTAAATGAGAATCGATTTTTTGGCACACCTCTAATGTCCAACCATTCAGACTGTCATTTTGCCATCTGCCTCTATAGTATAGTATAGTATACACTGCCATCTTCTGGTGCAGGGGTGGCCAACCCGTCAGAGACCAAGAGCCACTTTTTTGTACTGTGTTACAGCAAAAAGCCACATAATACACACGGACACGCTTGAACATCACCCATCCCTTCCTCTCTCTCACAGTGGCGGAGCTAGACTTTTTTTCAAGGGGTGGCCAAAGGGTGACCAAGGCTTTATCAGAGAGGTCCATATACAAATGATGAATGAAAGGAAATACATATTCAGGTTTGCCAAGATCGCTTGGGAAGAGATTTGATCTTGGTCGAGTGTAAAATGGACACAAATGAAGTATTATGTCGCGATCGACCAATCACCAGTGGTTAAAATTACCATTTCCAGTGGGGTGACACTAGGGGTGGCACAGGCTCTGTTGACACACACCTCTGCTCAGATTTATTGTAAATGTCACACACAAACAGTGTGGGGGCAGTTATGGTCTGGTGGTAGGGAACTGGTCTTGTGACCAGAGGGTCTTGGGATCAATTCCCAGGCCTGAGCCCATGACTGAGGTGCCCTTGAGCAAGGCACTTAACCCCTACTGCTCCCCGGGTGCCGGGCTATGGCTGCCTACACTGTTAAAAATGTCCTCTGTTCATCTTCATATTTTTGTTTTGCTGTGCATTTTTCCCTGCAATTTTGAGAGCAAATTTGACATAAATTGTTTATTGAAATGATCTTGTCCTGACTGGGAAACGGTGTTTTCATCTCACTCACATGTGCGTTTGACGAAAATACCGGGGTGAACTCAAGCTAAGCTAACAGCACATTAAAAAAAACAAACACAAAACTTCGATATAAATATAAGGCATGATATGCTTCAGGACTTTGGCACGGTTGGAGGAGGTAGGCCACGGCACGGCAAGGTTGCTCATGCATGCGTGCACACACACTACGAGCTCTGTTATGTACGCAACTGTTGTTTTCTAGGTAAAAAGTGGATAAACTCTGTTATCAACATTCGTTACAATGCCACTGACCTGCGCTCACTTTTAGGAAGAAGAGAACAGACAGCGGCAGTAGTTTTGAAGCCTCCCTCAGTCATCTGAGGTGCCTTGGCTGCACCTCGTATGTGGTTTATTCCAAACGTGTGACAGAAGACCCCGTCTCACCAACGAGACTCAAAGCAGAGTTACTTCATACCACTAGTCTCCCGTTTTCCACTACGCCGATTTTAAAAGTGTTAGCGGCTTGCTAGGCATGCCCTCAGAGCTGATGATGTAACCGGGCCACGGCACAGATTGTTTGTGCAGGTGAGAGTGCGGACTGGCTGGGGAGCCACATGAAACCAGGCAAAGATCCGAAGGCGGCTCGCGAGCCGCAGGTTGGCCACTCCTGTACTAAGCACTCTGTGCACATCACACCCGTTCTTCAGCAGTTACACTGGTTACCCGTCACTTGCAGGATCAACTATAAAATTCTGATTCTTATATTCAAGGCTCTTCATGGTCTTGCCCCTGCATATCACACTGAACTCATCAAGGTTTATTGTCCCTCTTGCACCCTTATATTCTCTCACTCCACTTTTCTGATTGTCCCACGCACTAAGCTTGCTTCCATGTACAGTAGATCTTTCAGTGCTGCTGCCCCAATACTCTGGAACTCTCTGCCTCAATCTCTTCATAACTGTTCTACTCTGTTTACTTTCAACAACCAACTTAAAACTTTCCTCTTTACCTCTCATTATTATTTCTAAGTGTGTGTCCCCTCATATGTGATGTTAAGCATCTTTGGGTGTGTGAAAGGCACTATATAAATGTAACCTATTACTAATATTTATTATTACTCAGCATGTGTTGATGTCTCCGAGATGTTCCTCAGCTTCAGGCTTTGTGTGAGGGTCTCCTCTCCAATAGTAACCGTTGCTATGACTGGCGTTCCTGGATATTGAAAAACATTTTCTTATTAAAACATGTTTGGGGATTGAAAAATGCCCAAGAGTCCTGAATGTTTATTTTCTTGTGCGCTGCATTAAAGAAGATTTGGACATGACTATATATTTCTAAAAGTTAAGGACCACTTTATTACTGTTGTCAATGCTGTTAATTTAGGCTTTATCCAACTGTGAACATGTCTAGAAATATGACTTTGTACACCGTTAACTGAATACAACTCCTTCTACAATTATGATCATGAAAGGCAAGTTTATGATTCACATTCTGTACACTATGATCATTCAAAGTGCTCATAGTTCTTCCTTACTGTACCATTAAAATTAGTGCCACATTTAATTGTTTGAACAAAAAGGACTGACCTTCAGATGGCAGGTCCTGACTGGAGAAACTACAGGAGCAGTTGGGGAAGATTGCAGTAGGACGGCCATCACACAGATCTTTACTTCCGCTCCTGAAGGTGCATAAAAATAAGGGAGGCCGTCCTGGGCTTTCCACACCCAAGTGAAGAGTCGCAGTGAGCTGGATGAGGGACTGGTTAAAGACACCAAACAGATATACATATTTTTAAAAGTAAAGAACTAAAATTCATAGTTTAATGAAATTGTCAGTTTAGACAAAACAACTTAATTTTATTGGAGAAAGTTTTAAACAGCTGGACTTTAGCACTTTTCCTTTGCAAAGTATTGCCAACAATCTCTAGTAGCATACTGAATGATTTATTCATTGATCTCTTTTTCTGTGTTCTGACAAGTTTATTTGTGGGTTTTTGTCTTTTGCTTATTCCTTTTATTACTTTTAGCTGACTTGCTTTCTGTCTTATTTATGAACCTGGACTGTTTTCTTGACTCCGCACTTGATGCTGATTTTTGATTGCTGTCATTGACCCTGATTTGGATACTAACCACAATTGAACTGATCTTAATAAAACCATGGTCTGCACTCATCTGCCTCACTCTGAAATGTCACAAAAATGGCCAAACCAAACTTACTTGTAATATGTACGGTAACTTACACTTACGGAGTGCTTTGCCACCTGAAAAGAAATCAGCCCTTTCTGAAAAGGTTTGTCAGGAATTGAGATCCAAGTAGAGTCTGAACACTCATGCTGTGTAGAGCACCTAGAATCACCCAGATGAGATAACAAATCAGACATGGTGAAAGTCAGACATTTTTTTACACTATATAAAATCTCTGGATACTGAGATTAAATACAATTAACATTGTGTTTTTACTTTAAAAACAAAGACTGACAAAGTATTCTGACAACACGCACACTTAAATTAACTGATTACAAGACACAAGTGCAGCACATAATGATAAAGAGACACACACACACACACACAGAAACGGACCATATACAGACAGACACGGAGGGGACAGTACTGTAACAAAATGCTTTTGTACACTTCGCTGTTCATCCTCTTGTTTTCATAGGTGATCCATAAAGATAAATTCCACTGGCAGGCATACATGCCCTTTTCACACATGGTACTGTGTTAAGTATGAGCAGTACTGTCATCTCAGTACTTTTCACTTCTTCATACCAGACATCTAAATCAACCCAGTGCTTGGGTGGCATATAAAATGGCTGCCATTGCTGCATGGTTGTGTGGTGCAGGGGCGAGGCTAGGGTATTTTTAGTGGTGCTAGAGCACCACCGTGAGGTTGCTCAGCACCCCCTGGCTCAACACATTTTTAAAATATTATATTACGCAAAAAACGTGCTCTGCACCTGCGCAATACTTTGGTATTGTGCCTCTGTGAGCACTGGGGGCTGGGCACCCCTAAAGACCAAATCCTAAAATCGCCCCTGGTGTGGTGGTTAGTGATGCTTCCTCACAACAGGGTGGTCTGGGTTCGATTCTCATTCTGGTTTGCTCTGTGTGGAGTTTGCATGTTCTCCCTGTGCCTACGTGTGTTTTCTCCAGGTACTCCATTTTCCCCCACAGTCCAAAGACATGCATGTTAGGTTGATTGGTCACTCTAAATTGCCTGTGCGTGTGGTGTACCCTGCCTTTACCCGATGATGCTGGGATTGGCCCCAGCCCCCCTGTGACCCTGACTAGTGATAAAGAGGATGGACGGATGCTATTATTAATTTTGCTTTTCAAAGGCCTAAATCATTTTAGACTTTTGGACACTGAGCTGGTAAAGGAACATACTGGATGAGGCTACATTATGGAAGGACCACAGAGATCTAATTTAGAATAAAATTAATATGTTTACACTTTTAAAACTACAATGGCAATATAATGCATCAATTAAGGTGAATGTTTATCAGTTTATGTCATAAGTCCGATATATTATGTATGCGTCTCCATGGTTTATCAGAATTGCTCCAACCGTAAACTTTACAGACTGTAGCTTATTGTAGACTACATGCAGCTCAGATAAGAACCTGCCTAAACTGACTTTGAAGTGTAATTGTTGTAGTGTAAGCAAGTCTATTTGAATCAGAATTGAGTGTATACTCTATTTGATCAGAGTCTGTGCTGCCTAAAAAGTGGGTGTTTTATCCACCATATTTTTGCAAATTTAGAAAAAAAAACCTGAATGGAGAAAGCCCAGAAAACCAAATAAAATATGTCAAATAAAAGGAACTGCAAAAGAGCATCATATTAAATCTAGTACACTAAAGGTTAAATGATAATGCAGTGTTGGATATGAGAGATGTGCATGACAACAGGAGAAACATACTTGCTTGTGATCAAACACCAGCCACAGAGAGGATCTGGCGAGGATCCACAATCTCTCAATGTCTTGTACATGCTACACTGAGTTACGGACACTCGCCGGATCTACAACACACGTACACAGGAAACCCTAATTATCAGACAGAGTTCATTTCCTCAAACTGCAGCACAGTGACTTAGCTGGCTCACATACTTTGAACACTTTAATCAACTTACTACATACTTACAGGACACTGCACATGTATAATTTATGGATATCTTCACTTCTAATTCTATCCTAAAATATCTTAATGAAAGATTTTTAATAATGCACATGTTAGCGTTAGATCTTTAATGATGCACATGTTAGCGTTAGATGGAATCCACAGTTGTAAGACTCACTTGATTTCTTAAAGCTATGTAGATGTATTTATCATCCTCTGGATCAAAATGCATTCTGGGAAACAGCATTCTGTCATCATTAGATCTGTACAGCACCATCGCACATCCAGGTCTGAAGGTCTTGTCCAGAACAAGCTGAAAACACCAATAAAAACAGTCTCTGATATCTGGTCAAGAGAGATAAATAAAATAAACACAACAGATAGATATTTTGCTTATTTTAGTCAGCACATACAAATTTAAAGTCCCCGTACATGGACTTCTGCTCCAAATCACCTGAAGACAAGCTTTGACAAACCAATCTAGAAATATTGCTTCTATAGAAAATCATAACATTTAATTTTAAATCAATTTCAGATAGCTTTCATTGCTGTCATGATGTTGTTAATGATGCAATAGACTGACCATATGACACATACATCCCATTAGGGATTAAACAAGAGCAGACAGACCTTTATCAGCTGACCATTTCCTGTTCCAATGTACAGCACAATCCCAGATCCTTTTTTCTCTGCTGCTACAGAGGTCATTGAACTATGTTTGAACACCACAGACACTGGCCTCAATACCTTATGTTTCTCCTGCAGAAACAACGCACACAAAGTTAAGCCCATGTCAACTACTAATCGAAATAATATTAAAAGCATGCAGTTGGCTTTAAGTATTAGGAACGATATGTTTTTCAAATGTGTAAACTTGAGTCTTATTTATGTTTCCTACCTTGTTGGTACAGGTTGGTTCACACCAGAAATCTGTAGGAACTTGGTTTCCTGGGTCGCTGATGTCGAATATAGCCAAAACTGTGTCCTCGTGCTCTTCCAGAGCAGTGAATATTCCCGCCCATAAAACAGTAGCATCAGAGGAGATAACGGCAGAGGACAAGAGCTTTCGACGGGGTTTATCGTCACAGCACTCTAACTGCGCACCTGTCAGGGATTTGGTCATTTCAGTTTTTTTGCCTCCGTTATCCATCCTTAAGAGCAGCACACTTGGTGGGTTTTCAGACTTAACGTTAAGAAATAAGTACGAGTGAGAGTGCGAAGATGTTTGAAATCCGTCCACCCACTCAACATCTGCTTTAATTTTAACGATGGCATCGGTTGGCTCAGTGGATGTAATAGAGAAAATATCACCGTCCTGAGAGTGTAGGGTATTCCACAAAGTTACACCCCGTTGGAAGATACACTTTTCCTTTCCGTTCCTGCGTTCAGACTCCGTGGCAACCAATAAATATTTATTTCCATTGGGGTTTTCTACCTTATTTTTACCTAAATCGACAAGGAATGTAACAGATGTTTCATTCGCTGGTACAACTGGCAGAGCTTCCCTGTAGGTAGTTGTGGTTATATCGTTTATATCCAGGACCTCGCAATATCCACAGTCATAAGTTCCACAGATAATCAGGGTTCTGTTCGCCTCGAAAGGCAATAAAATATTTATTTTGTTTGGGTGGGTATGATTAGCTAAATCCTTATATTTTTCCTCCACTAAATTAAGACGCATCTGGTGGAGCCGAGAGTCGGTGACAACATACACCTTATCCTTTCCAACAACAAAGTTCTTAATATCTCCGGTAAAGTTGTGCTCCAACGCGTAAACGCGACATTTGAATAAAACAAGTATTCCAAGAAATACAGCCTTCATCTTGCCCAAGTCGATAACAATATCCGACAATCGTGTCTACGTGACATGTAAGTTAGTTCTGAGTGATGGTAATGTCATCAGCGCCAAACAGACGGAAATGATGACTTCCGCGACATGTTTACAACATCCTTCGTCTTCAGCAGTAGCAATATCCAGATTCAGCTGTGGTCTAAGAAGTTTTTATTACAGGTAGAGATAGTCCTTAACAATTGTTCAACACTGTAGATGCGATGGACTCGAAAAACTAATACCAGTTGTTTTGTGACTTTTAAAAATTATTTGATCCTTAACGACTCAGTACTGCACCCCAAAGGTGAGATGATTTGTTTATGGTTCACGCATTGATTCACACACACATACACACGCACGCACGCACGCACGCGCACACACACACACACACGTTAATTTTAATTGTAGATCAATAGACTAATATTACAGTATTTTATATATTGGTATTAAAATGCAGAGCTAAACAAGGGTTACAATTTATAACGTACTGAAATCACTGTCTAAAAGCTAAATGTGAAATGACAAAATGAATCAGAACAAACATGTTGCTCTGACATTAGTGTACCTGTTGTGAAAAACGCTATACAAATATATTTGATTTGATTTGATTTAGATTTTAACCTGAGTTAAGCCTGAGTGAGTCACGTGGGATCATAAACGCCATTGCTGTGTCTTTGAAAGCTCACCTGTAGTTTAAAAGAAACCCAGTTTATGTAATTTAAAATTCATACATCAGTCACTAGATTTCACTGTGCCTTAGTTTCAACGGATTCCATGGCTTTGCCTTGTAAAACTGTCCGTCAATGATTTCCAACCAGTCTGATGTCATTTTTCCCTACATAGGGATTTATGTTCAGAATACATTTTGTTTCACATCAGCGTCCACCCAGAATGTAAAGCCAAATATATCCAGTTTATTGGTCATGTTCTGAGTGAAATGACAGCACACTTTAGTAGGGAACATCTACAATGATGTCTCAAATACCTCAGAGATCATGGTAAATTGATCTGTCTCAAGTTGGGCAAGGTTTGTCATCAAAGGGCAGATAGAGCATTATATCTCTGAGTTTCTGGTGAGACAATTTCTCTATGAAAATGGGACTTTCCAAGTCTGCAGAACAGTATTCATCCAGTTTCGTGGTTTTACTAGGGATGGCAGGAGTGGGGCTATTGACAGATTGAAACAAATGAAACCATATTCATTACAAAAAGTTTCTGTCTTGTGAAATGTTTGAATCATCACAACTCAGTGACATCTGGTGGCCAGTGTGTGGTCAATCCAGCTACATCAGTCTCATAAAACACTGAAGTGTGATTTTATGATAGTGGTATGAAACATCACACATTCAGGTAATAAGTGTCATTGATATAAAATAAATAAAAATGTTTGAAATGCTATTTACTTTAGGTTTCATCTCAATCGACACGATTGCATACAGACATGAATTAAACTGACAAACCCATACATAACACTGAACATCTATCTCAAGACAATAACCAACAAAACTTAGACTAAACATTACACAGACAAGACAGAAATCATGATGACTGACGTTGATTGACCAATACATTCAAAATGAGCATAAACACCAATTACCAAAACACAAATGAGTGAAAAGTTACAGGGAAGGGAAATAGTGAAAGGGAGTACACGACCGAGACACACAACGGAGACACAATGGTCTTTCATAAACAAAAGAGTAATGCAAATATAATATAAAGTACACAGAGAAACTCTACAAGAAAAACATGGCAAACAGACCTGAAACATGAACATGAATGTCTAGTAAAGTAAACAATGTCCACATGTAACACATGTAACAATGTCAAGTAACTTGAAGCTACTAACTCTTTTGATCTTCGCATCTCCCATATAGATGAGGAGGTGTCCAC
This sequence comes from Brachyhypopomus gauderio, assembly GCF_052324685.1. NCBI lineage: Eukaryota > Metazoa > Chordata > Actinopteri > Gymnotiformes > Hypopomidae > Brachyhypopomus > Brachyhypopomus gauderio. The sequence continues at coordinate 26,607,526 of NC_135215.1, read as the reverse complement.
TCTCTGTTGTCTCTTATTGTCCTGTCACCAGCTGGTTAGTGACCACTGTCTGTATGTCAACACTGACCATGATGAGCTACAGGATGATCAAATCATCAGCAAGCGTAATATAATGAATAGCTAAATTCAGCACCACAGTCACCTGGTTTGCTTGTTTTTTACCCAGCCTTCAATTTATTACCCAGTTCCAGATTAGGTTCATATAAAGGGTGTAACAACCAGACAAGACAAATCAAGAACTAGACAGGAAATGACCTAGAACACAACAAAGCATATACCAAAGCACTCCATACTCTACAAAACCACTACAAATACAACCACACAAATTAACCCATACCTATGACAGAACACACACAATATAAATAATAGCTAATGTGCAAACCTAACGAGACACAGCTGAAGAGAATATTAACAGGGCGGAACAAAAACCAAACACACGAGACATGATTGACAGGGAGGGCGGGGTTAGGCATGACAAAGAGCTTACGCATGTCACACTCAAGGTGTGCTGGCACAGTATATGACACTCATGTTAGCTCTCTATTTCGTTCGAGGATTAGCTCCATAATTACAGTTCTTGACATGTACAATTCACTATACACTCACTGGGCACTTTATTAGGTACACCTGTCCAACTGATTCATTAACACAAATGTCGAATCAGCCAATCACATGGCAGCAGCTCAATGCATTTAGGCATGTAGACACGGCCAAGACGATCTGCTGCAGTTCAAACCGAGCATCAGAATGGGGAAGAAAAGTGATTTAAGTGACTTTGAACATGATATGGTTGTTGGTGCCAGATGGGCTGGTTTGAGTGCTTCAGAAATCTCAGATCTCCTGGGATTTTCACGCACAATCATCTCTACAGTTTACAGAGAATGGTCCGAATGGCTATTTTCCTGGCACACTTTGGGCCCATTAGTACCAATTGAGCATCGGTGTCAATGCCACAGCCTACCTGAGTATTATTGCTGACCATCCCTTTATGACCACAGTGTACCCATCTTCTGATAGCTACTTCCATGATATAACGCGTCATGTTATAAAGTGTGAATCATCTCAGACTGGTTTCTTGAACACGTCAATGGCTATCAGCAGTAGATAAATCAGGTCTTCCAGGGAAGTTCAAGGCATGGATATACCAACATGGTATCCTGCCAAAACTGCTGTGGCCATTGTTGGTGTATGAGGTTCCCACAACCATGGTAGAGGGCTTTGAGCGCAACATCAGCCAGTACCTGAGAAGGTGGCTAGGTCTGCCAAAGAGCCTAAGCAGCATTGCTCTGTATGGGAACTCCAACAAGCTGCAACTTCCTTTTTCTGGCCTGGTAGAGGAGTTTAAGGTCACAAGAGCCAGGGAGGTGATGCTTTATAGAGACTCTGCTGACAACAGAGTGTCCTCAGCAGGTATCACAGTCAGGACCGGAAGGAAGTAGAAGGCACAGGAGGCAGTAGAACAGGCTGAAGCAAGATTGAGGCATGGCATCTTGGTTGGCACAGTGGCAGTTGGCCGGGCTGGGCTAGGTAGCTTCACACAACTATGCTACGAAAAAGCCCAGGGGAAAGAAAGATGCCAGATGATCCAATCAGAGATCCGAGCAGGGGTGGAGGAGGAACGCCGCAGCAGGATGGTGGGCATGCGCCAGCAAGGAGCTTGGACAAACTGGGAGAATGCATCTGCACAGAAGGTCACCTGGACAGAGCTTTGGAAGTTAGAGCCTGCACAACTCAAGTTTTTGATCCAGTCAGTGTACGATGTCCTTCCAAGTCCAACCAATCTCCATTGCTGGGGATTAGCAGAAAAACCATTGTGTTCACTTTGCCATGGTCGAGGCTCCCTGGAACACATCCTAAGCTGCTGCCCAAAAGCTCTGGGAGAAGGGAGGTACACCTGGCGCCATGACCAGGTGCTTAAGGCAGTATCAGAAACCATCTGCACCAGAATTCAGCAAACAAAATGCCAGCTCCCAGGAAGGCATAACATCACCTTCATCAGGGCAGGAGAAAAACCCCAACTGGCATACAAGGCCCTAACTGGGCTACTAGCCTCAGCTAATGACTGGAAATTAAAAGTGGACCTTGGGAAGCAGCTGAAATTCCCAGAGCAGATTGCAAGAACACGACTTAGGCCCGACTTGGTACTAACATCAGAGTCCTCTAAGCAAGTAGTGCTGCTGGAGCTTACAGTCCCCAGGGAGGAAAGGATGAAGGAGGCTCATGAACGAAAGAAGGCAAAATACCTGGAGCTGGTAGAGATGTGCAGAGAAAGTGGCTGGCGGGCCCGCTGTGAGCCGATAGAGGTGGGCTGCAGGGGTTTTATAGGACAATCTGTGCACCGGGCATTCAAGCTCCTTGGCATTAGAGGGTTGGCTGAGAGAAGGGCCACAAAAAACATCAGTGAGGCAGCAGAAAAAGCCTCCAGGTGGCTGTGGATCAAGAGGGGAGAAGAATGGAGTAGCATGCTGCTTGGACACAAACAGGGGACTGATCACCCCCGGTTGGGTCGCCCAGGTGAGGGTGTCTGATGATTTAAGACCCGAAACACCCAATGATCCTGGGTTCATCACTGACGATGTGTCCAAGCTGCACCAGCAAGGTGTTTCAATTGCTAGTTCACTGTACTTAAATGGCCTCCACAGTCACCAGATCTCAATCAAATAGAGCAACTTTGGGATGGGGTGGAATGGGAGATTGATCATGGATGTGCAGCCGACAAATCTGCAGCAACTGTGTAATATGCAGCTATCATGTCAATATGAACCAGACTCTCTGAGGAATGTTTCCAGTACTTTGTTGAGTCTATGCCATGAAGGATGAAAGCAGTTCTCTGAAGGCAAAAGTGAGTCCAACCCAGTACTGGCAAGCACGGATGTAATTTTGAGGGGGGGGACGGGGGGGACATGTTCCCCCCCCCCCCCCCCCCCCCCCCCCCCACTTTTTCAAAAGCCGGTTTTGTGGTCCCCCCCCCCCCCCCCCCCAGTTTTTACGGTTAAAACCAAATATTTAAATAGCGACGTATCCATGTCCCCCCCCACTTTTGAAATCAAAATTACGTCCATGCTGGCAAGGTATACCTAATAAAGTGGCTGGTGAGTGTACATTATAAGCTTTTGCTTTTTATATTATTAGTTTTATATTCACAATTTCAGTTTCACTTTTTATTTACTTTAACTTTTATTTACAGTTTTTATTATTTACCTTAACTCAATTTTTTTTCTTGCAAAGCATGAAACAGCAAGCTTTGATTACTGTTTCTGTGTAATATTCTATTGGTACTTCTGATTAAGTTATTAGACAGTTAACTAAACAAAACATAACATTTGTCCATCTGTACAGTGCACAGCTTAAAAAATATCAATGACAGCATTTCACCTATCTTCTGTTAAATGTCCAAAGACTAAAAACAAAGTGAATCACTGACTGACAAAATAGTTTGGATTTGTTCCATTTATATCTTGAGAATTCTTTTTATTCATTATATAAACTCTAAAATCTATCCATGTATATAACATTTGTTTTATTTTTATTTTATTTAACCTTTATTTAACCAGGAAGGATCCCAACGAGTTACAATAACTCTTGTCCCAGGGAGTCCTGGCCAAGATTGGCGGCAGTAATTACAATACACCCAAGACAACAATAAATAACAACACACAACATACTACCCAATATCAAAAACAGTGTTGTTCAGTCAAAGTTGATTCTAAAAGGTTTTTAAAATATTAAGAGATGGTAATGACTCCAAACCTAAAATGATTTGCTATTTATTCAAGACATAAGGTGCATATAATGAAAAAGCCCTTTTACCCAACTCTGTTCTAATGTAATAGGATAACTAAGTTTTTTTTAAGATGAAGAAGTATGAATATAAATGAAATCACCATAATCTAAAACTGATTAAAAATGTGCTCTGTACCAGCCTCTTCCTTGCTGAAAATGGAAAATCTAAAATAAAAGCCTAACTTTGGTCTAAGTTTTTTAAGAGGCTTTCAATAGGGACCCCAAAAGATAATTTTTCATCCAGCCAGTGTGATGGGCGAGGAGTGCAAAATAAAAAGGAAGCGATCAGCAGTCTCAGGGAAAAGGGGGTATTTAATGAAGAAAGTGCACAACACAAAACCTGTGACTTCATCCAAACGAAGGTTACAAAATAACGGGCAGTCAACTGGTACAAAGACAAGACATATATAGACGGACAAATGACCCTCTGATGTATTCGTAATGGCCTCTAGCAGTGACGAATGCTGTTTTCCATTCATCACCTTCACGTATGCGTACTAGATTATAAGCACTTCTCAGGTCTAACTTAGTGAATATAGTAGCCCCCATTAAACACTCTTGTGAGGCTGAAATGAAGGAAAGGGGTAGGCATACTTGGAGGTGAATGTGACGGCATTCAGCGTGCAGTAATTAAGACAGTAATCCTAGGGCTGTGACGGTATGGATTTTTTCTTACCGACCCCCCAAAAAAAAAAAAAAACAATTTATAAATATGTAGCGGATACATATGTTAGTTTATGGATTATGAACGGGGCACCATCCTGATTGCTCAGGAACCAGTATTGTGATAACGGTGATAGGTGGTGTGATATCCGTAATATCAGAGTACTGAAAACACTGACCAACGATACCTTTGTGTTGTCTTTTATTTAACACGTACTAGAACTCACAGAGATAACGTATGCTATGTTTCTCCCACCTACGTGACTGAACTAACGCTAGGTTCACTCTTCTCTACCCTTGAACACTCGTAACAGTTTGGCTCTAGGGCCCCCTACTGGTTCCCCACCAATATGACTATTTACACAATCGCGATACTACAGGTGGAATATGGTTTAATCAGTCTCATTACTAAAGGGTTAAGTTCTGGTTCCACGCAGTGACCTAATACCATCGACCAAAATATGCATTTACCACCGTGACCAAATGAATAAATGTCCACATTTATTAAATGGTTAATATTACAATTGATATGAAGAGTAGCATATGGAATGATTTGGCTCAAATTGAAATTAAAAACCTATATGTGAATTTCCTAATCTAAACCAAGGATATAATAGTGAACAACAAAGAATGTAAAATTAAACAACAACAAAGAATGATACAGTTATCGACGGTCATGAGATTTAAATGTATTATGACTATACTTAGGCTTGCCTAACTATTTTTAACATCGCAACCACATCAAGAACTAGTTTTGTGTACAAGAGGGAAGAGCTCCTGGCGCTTAGAACAAAGGGACGCACCGGCCAGATGCATCAAATCCCGGCGGATCTGCGCAGATCCTACCGCGAGTGTAGAGCGGGAACTAAGCTAAAGGCTAAGCGCTTGGAGAAACGCTGGAGGTTTAAACCCTCGATTCCCTCCATGGTGATGGGGAATGTAAACTCACTGACCAACAAATGGCGGCGCTGGTTAGTAACCAACGGCTGTACCGGGAGTGTAGCATTCTGTGCTTCACGGAAACGTGGCTAACCAGCAACATTCCCAATGCTAACGTGGGACATTCCCAGCTTCACCACCGTGAGAGCGGATAGGGACGCCAAACAGAGCGGCAAATCCAAAGGCGTGGGTCTCGTGCTGTATGTGAACATCAGATGGTGTAACCCTGGACATGTAACTGTAAAGGAGATCATCTGCTGCCGGGATGTTGAACTGCTGGCGGTGAGTCTACGGCCCTACTACATGCCCAGAGAGCCATCTCACGCCATTGTTGTTTGTGTTTATGTTCCTCCTCGCGCCGACGCTGAGAGCGCTAGTGACGTCATCCACTCATCCATTGCAAGACTACAGACTCGCTATCCACAGGCCTACATAGCAATTTCCGGGGACTTTAACAATATCACGCTGGATTCAGTACTCACTGCTTTCCACCAGTATGTTGACTGTCCCACCAGGAAAAATAGAACTATTGATCTCCTTTACTCCAACGTAAAGGATGCATACACCGCCACACCCCTCCCCCCTCTGGGAAAATCTGACCACAACCTGGTCTACCTGCAGCCCCAGTACACGCCCCGGGTCCGTAGACAACCTGCATCCACACGCTCCTTCAGGAAATGGTCTCCTGGTGCTGAAGAGGCTCTCAGGGACTGCTTTGAGTCCACTGAATGGAGTGTTCTACAGGAGCCATACGGAGAGGACATCGAGGGGATGACACACTGCATGACTGACTACATGAACTTCTGCATGGACGTGGTTGTTCCTGTGAGAACTGTACGCTGTTTTGCTAACAACAAGCCCTGGATAACCAGCAGTGTTAAAGGCCTTCTGAATGTAGCCGGGGTGACAGGAGGAGTAACGTTGTGCGCATGCGCCTCGGCTATATAGGATTTAGGTGGGCAGTAATGGGGCAGCTAGGGGTCCTTCCGAATGCGATGGTAAGAGCACATGGAACTGTCGGCGTTGTGAGGTAGGAAAAGTGGTCACTTTTAAGAATATGCTGCACTATGCTATGGGTTTATACTGCAGTATCGTGTGCATGCTAAGGAACGCGGAGTAGTGGCTGCATCGGGTGGTTGGAGTGCGCGAAGGCTCGACGTTGGGTACGACGGCTAGGGGTTTAAGGTGTATCGGCGTCTGGACAGCTGCAGATGACATCGCATCGGAACGGATGGTATGTTTTTTTGCAGATTTGTATGTAATTTCTTTTGGGCTGGATGTGTATTTTGATGAATTGTAAATTGTGTTTTGTTGTATTGTTTTATTAGATGTGCGCATGGAGTGCGTAACTGCCACCTAGGGGTGCACGATATGACGATATAAAATCGTGAATGGCGATAACGAGTGGAGAATCGCAGGCGATCTACCAAATTAGAGAAATCGTATAGATCGCCTTTGCCAATTAGCGCAATGACTCTTTTATGCTGGTTCCCACCGATGCGTCAGACGTAGGGTCAGACTGACCAATCACAGCGAACTGTGCGTCTTCCACGCCTCCATGTTGTGTTTGTAAAAATAAAAACAACGACGGCTGAAAGCCAAACCGAGGAGCTGGTAATGAAGAGGAAATCCACCTCTGTAATCTGAAATTGATTTGGATTTTCTTCCACTGACCAAGACCAAACTACAGCGATATGTAAAGTGTGCAAAGACACGTGAAAACATCCGATGCCAGTACAACAAATTTATTCAATCACTTGAGACGTAGACATCCCAAGTAATATGCCGAAAGTGAAACATTCCGGGCAGCCGTCTCACAAGTGACCATAGCGCGCGACTCCGCCACACCTCGCGCGAACGATATGTAGTAGTATAAAGAAACATCCCTCAAAAACGGGAAGGAACATTTACTTGACGAATTTTAATGTTGCTTTGTGTTTCAGGTTTGAAAAGTGCTGGAATTTAGGCTAAGTAGCCTACTTGAAATGCTTGAAATTGTAACTACTTCGTTTCACATCAAATATCTGTCTGACTGAACAGTCTCTTGTATTACGTTAACAAATACGAGCCTCTTGTAATTCCAGGACGAAACATGACAGAACGTGAAGACGTTAAGATTGGGCGTTTTGAAAATAAACCACCATTAAATAATGTGATAAAAAAGCGAATTATATCGAATCATTTCGACTATATGTATAAATATTTAACTTGAAGTTTAAAGTGCTGGGAAATATTTAGTGCAATAGTGCACTTTAACAGTGTAAGGAACTGCGTGACGCAGAGCAGGGAGGCGGACACATAACAGGTAGGCAGTCCGAACATGAAATATAAACGGGCATGGTGGCACAAAGAACAAAAGGCACGGGAAACAAAGACTAGGCTGAACGTACTTACGACGAAGACGAAACAGAAACAGTTAAATCTACTAGAGCACGAACGAGGCAAGAGAATAAACAGGTAAGTAGCACAAAATAACCGATACCGACATGAGAGACACGGGGACTATAAATACATTGAACTAGACTAGAAACAGGCAGGGTTGCCAGGTCCTACAAAAATATCCCGCACAAAGTAGCCCAAAGAACCGCATCCCGCGACCCCAGAATTTTTACCCGCGGCTGGATTTTCAAACAAGCCCAATTTGGCGTGAAAACCGCAAACCTGGCAACTATGGAAACAGGTGAAGACAATAACGACAAGCGCGTGGCAGACGTGGGGAAACCATAGAAACACACAACAAGGCGGGCTCAAGGAGCAGGGAACAACAGACGAGGAACAGGGAAACCGGAGTGACAGCTAGGAGAGGGGGGCGTAGCCCTACGTGACACAGTGTCACGTGTGTTGTTTACATTTTTTGTTTACAATGTTTGCACATGGAAAATTGCAATATCATTCATTGAAATCTGCATTTAAAAAAAAGCTTTGTAGCCCCAATTTTTTTTGTTTTTTTTTGGATGGAAGATCGTGATAAAAAATCGAAATCGTGATACTATTTTTTTCCCATATCGCCCACCCCTACTGCCACCTGCTGTTCTTGTTTTGGGTATTTTAACAACATATTCTTAAATAAACTTAATGAGATTTTAGCTGACATAGTGTAGCATGATCAGGGCTGCTCAGGGGTTCTAGACAGTAGAACAAGCCAGTGGGTTAGCGGGTGGTCCGGCAGGACGGTGGACTACTGGCTTGTTCGTTTTTTTGTTTTCTTGTTTGTTTTTGTTTGTTTGTCTGTTTCCTCCCTACGTGCCTTGGTTGAGGCGGGGATCTTCCCTCGTAGAATCCTCTTTCTAGAGGGCGTAGTTGTGTGGGATTGGCGTGCACTGTGTGATAATTTTTTGGGGGGGAGCCTTATATGTGTGTGGTTTTAAGATTTGGAGTGTCTTACCTTGGTGTGTGTGGGCGTGTAAAAAGGATACCTCCTTTCCTATGAAATTTCCAGACGGGGTGTGTCCCTGTTTCGATTAAAGTGACGAGGGTGGAAAAGCGTTTGTCAATAAATGTGATCATCTACCCATAGGTTGGAGTGAGTGTTTTATTTATTCATAGGCGCCCTGGTGGGGGCTACATTTTGGCGCTGCAAGCAGGAGGGACTAAGGTAGTTATTGACGGCGGTAGTGGGAAGGGAGTAATCCTTTTTTTTAATTTGTTTTTGATCTCATTTTATTTTAGTTAGATTAGTTGTTGGGAGGGGTTGAGCAGCCCAGGTCAGGGGATAAATTGTGTAAAGTAAAACAAGAACAGCAGGTGCCAGAGAAGGTGGTGGAGGACTAAGGACGACCGGAACATGGAAGGCCCTTCTTCATCGGAACCTGCACCCTTGATGGAAGGGGAAGCAGAGGGACTGAGGCCAGCACCTACTGTGGACAGTTTGGGTAGTCATGGACTGGGACCGGCATTAAGAAGAGAACCATTTGTCTATCTTCCAAGGGAGCGGAAATGCCCCAAGTTTTCAGGCTTGGTCACCTCGGCAGGGGCTTTGACTGTGGAAGAGTGGCTAGAGGAGGCCCAAGGTTGTATCAGGTCACGGTATTTATCTGAATGGGACAAAGCAATGTTTTTATACGATCATTTGGAGGGTCAGGCACGCAATGAGATTAAGTATCGTTCTCAGGAGGTACGGGAAAGTTCCACACAGATTATCCAAGTGCTGCGGGAAGTATTTGGGTGCACAAAGTGGTATGTGTACTGGCAGCAAAAGTTTTTTGATCATAAACAGAAGGAAGGGGAATCGTTGTATGAGTTTTCCCATGCTCTAATGGAGTTAATGGAGAAAATTAAAAACTGTAAAGGTCATTCGGTGTCGGATCCTGACCTGGTAATTAGGGATCAATTTTGTGAAAACGTGAGGGACTCAACGTTGCGCAGGGAACTAAAACGTTTGGTTAGGAATAATGCAAACCTGTCTGTTCTAGAGGTACGACAAGAGGCACTACAGTGGGTGGACGAGGGACAATCAGGGCGGGATCAAAGGTCGCAGCTGGGAGTGGTCTGCGACCAGCAGTATACTAGCCAGAGGGCAGCAGGGACGGTGAACCCAACATCTGAATTGACAGAATTAAAAGAAATGGTTTTAAAGCAACAAGCCCAGTTAGATTTACTGCTCAAGCATCTGGGTCCTCCTGGGCCGCCTTTGAGATCCACTAATTCTATGGGTACACGGCATTTTAGGAGGACCCCAGATGGCCAACCTATTTGTATTCGTTGTAATTTACCCGGGCATATAGCTCGGTATTGTCAGTCTTCTGTTTCCTCTGGGAATCAGCCACCGTCTGCAGGTAGTTGCCCTTCTGGTAGTCAGGCGGGAAACTAGTACTTCCCAGCATGCAGAGCCACACGCTGGGGAATGATTTATCAGGCTCTACCGCAGTTTGTCCTTCAGGGTATGATCAATTGGTGGGAAATTGCCCTGTGTTAAATGTAAAAATGAACGAGGTGTTGGTCCCGTGCTTGGTAGATACAGGTTCTATGGTGACCACCATATCTGAGGGTTTTTATTTCAAGTATTTTTCGGGCGTGCCCATCCGGCAATGTGACTGGCTAGGATTGAAGGCCGCTAATGGGTTGGGAATACCTTATGTAGGGTACCTTGAATTAGACGTGGTTGTCTTGGATTCCCTTATTCCGAAAAGAGGTGTGCTGATCGTAAAGGACCCCATTGACCCCAGGGCTGGCCGTAAAGGGGAGGTTCCAGGTATATTGGGCATGAATGTTCTTAGTGCCTGTTATCATGTTTTGGTTAATTGTTTTGGTGCCCATCTCTTCTCTGCCCCCCCAGTGAAGTCGGCGCCCTTGGCGTTTCAACGTGCTCTACGCCAGATGCCAGCTTTGGGGGGTTGGGCGCTGTATTGTCCCAAGAACAAGGGGGCAGGGTTCGCCCTATTGCTTATGCGAGTAGGAGTTTGAAGCCCACAGAGAGAAATATGGACAATTACAGCTCTATGAAACTCGAGCTGTTGGCAGTTAAATGGGCGGTCACTGAGAAGTTTAGGGAGTATTTACTTGGGAATCATTTTACTCTCTTTACAGACAACAACCCATTATGTTATATTCAGACAGCCAAGTTGGGTGCTGTGGAGCAGCGATGGGTGTCGCAATTGGCCTCCTTTAACTTCGAGGTGAAGTATCGCCCTGGCCGTAAGAATGGGAATGCCGACGCCCTTTCCCGACAGTATGTGGAACAGTGCTGTTTAAGTACGGCGCTGCCAGAGGGTTTGATGGGGAGACATCTAGAAGATGGGCTTAGAAGTGGTGAGGTTTGGTGTGAGGAGGTTCTAGCTCTTCCAGGTTGTTCAGTGGGAGACCTTGCTTGTTTGCAAGATGGGGATGCTAGTATTAGTCCGATACTGAGATTTTTGCAGCGTAACCATTGGCCTGGAGCTGAGGAGAGGGCAAAGTTGCTACCTGAGAGTAGGGAGCTATTGCGGCAGCGGGAGCGCTTGGTAGAGAAAGAAGGTGTGTTGTGGCGCAAGTTGTATCCGCCAGGGGGCGGTAAGGAAATTTACCAGCTGGTGGTACCAGTGTGTTTGTGGGAGGAAGTTCTCCACAATGTTCATAACAACCACGGGCATCAGGGTATTGATCGTACCTTTCAGTTACTTAGACGCCGTTGTTTTTGGCCAGGAATGGCCCGAGAAGTTGAACAGTGGTGTCAACGGTGTGAGAGATGTGTTTTGGGGAAGGCTGTACAGCCAAAGGTACGAGCCTATCAGGGCCTGTTACAGGCCTCCCGCCCTCATGAGATTCTAGCTATTGATTTTACTGTGTTGGAGCCAGCTAGTGATGGGCGGGAGAATGTGCTAGTACTCACAGATGTTTTTTCTAAGTATTCCCAGGCCATACCTACCAGAAATCAGAAGGCCAGCACCGTGGCCCAGGTCTTAGTGCAGCAGTGGTTCCATCGTTTTGGCCCTCCGTGTCGCATCCATTCTGATCAAGGTAGGAATTTTGAAAGTTCATTAATCCAGCAACTTTGTAAGATCTATGGTATACACAAGAGCAGGACCACCCCCTACCGGCCTCAAGGTAACGGCCAGTGTGAGAGGTTCAATCGTACGTTGCACGATCTTCTTCGTACCTTGCCGCCTGCCGAGAAGAGACACTGGCCACACCATCTATCTCAGTTAACCTATGCTTATAATACCACGCCTCATCAGACTACCGGAATGGCCCCCTATTATTTGATGCTTGGGTGTGAACCTCGGCTTCCAGTGGATTTTCTGCTGGGGAGTGATGGGGGGGAGATTGAATCAGTCACCGATTGGGTTCGAGATCACCAGGCCAGTTTAGGGGTGGCATACGAGCATGTGAGGCAAAGAATAGAACAACAGGCAGCCAAGCGTAATCGGAGGCACAATGAGCAGGTGAACGATCAAGGACTCAAGGAAGGTCAGTTGGTGTATCTGCGGAACCATGCAAAGGGGCGAGCCAAGATACAGGACCATTGGGACCCTTGTGTATATCGAGTGGTCAAGAGCCAGGGTACGGTCTATTCAGTCCTTCCAGCTTATACTCAAGAACCCGTTCGACATGTTCATCGGACAGAGTTAAGCGAAATCCCGGAGGTTTGGGGGCAACAGGGTGAAATCGAACCCGAGGGGCGAGATGAAGCGGTTGATTCCGATTCTGAGGGAGAGACTTCAGATGGGGAGTCGGAAGTTCTTATGTGTGAGGGTGAGTCTGAAGTTCCAGATCCTCCCTCTCCAGCTCCTGTACAGGTAGGGGTAGACTTTGTACCAGGAGTGGTACCAGTGAGGAAGTCCACTAGGTCCACGGCAGGACATCATTCCAATCCAGAGGTGGAGTCGGAAGCTCTTGTGTTTGGGGATGAGTCTGAAGTTTCAGATCCTCCCTCTCCAGCTCCGGTACAGGTGGAGGTAGACTTCATACCGGGGGTTGTACCAAGGAGGACGTCCACTAGGTCCACGGCAGGACATCATTCCAATCCCCACCATCTGCCTAGATCGGTTAGGGGAGATGGAGGTAGTGGTGCTGGGGAAGGTGCAGATTAGTGAGGGAGGTTTAGTTGGAATCGTCGGGTCGCCGATTTGTTTTGCCGGGGGTAGATTGTAGCCGGGGTGACAGGAGGAGTAACGTTGTGCGCATGCGCCTCGGCTATATAGGATTTAAGTGGGCAGTAATGGGGCAGCTAGGGGTCCTTCCGAATGCGATGGTAGGAGCACATGGAACTGTCGGCGTTGTGAGGTAGGAAAAGTGGTCACTTTTAAGAATATGCTGCACTATGCTATGGGTTTATACTGCAGTATCGTGTGCATGCTAAGGAACGCGGAGTAGTGGCTGCATCGGGTGGTTGGAGTGCGTGAAGGCTCGACGTTGGGTACGACGGCTAGGGGTTTAAGGTGTATCGGCGTCTGGACAGCTGCAGATGACATCGCATCGGAACGGATGGTATGTTTTTTTGCAGATTTGTATGTAATTTCTTTTGGGCTGGATGTGTATTTTGATGAATTGTAAATTGTGTTTTGTTGTATTGTTTTATTAGATGTGCGCATGGAGTGCGTAACTGCCACCTGCTGTTCTTGTTTTGGGTATTTTAACAACATATTCTTAAATAAACTTAATGAGATTTTAGCTGACATAGTGTAGCATGATCAGGGCTGCTCAGGGGTTCTAGACAGTAGAACAAGCCAGTGGGTTAGCGGGTGGTCCGGCAGGACGGTGGACTACTGGCTTGTTCGGTTTTTTTGTTTTCTTGTTTGTTTTTGTTTGTTTGTCTGTTTCCTCCCTACGTGCCTTGGTTGAGGCGGGGATCTTCCCTCGTAGAATCCTCTTTCTAGAGGGCGTAGTTGTGTGGGATTGGCGTGCACTGTGTGATAATTTTTTTTGGGGGGGAGCCTTATATGTGTGTGGTTTTAAGATTTGGAGTGTCTTACCTTGGTGTGTGTGGGCGTGTAAAAAGGATACCTCCTTTCCTATGAAATTTCCAGACGGGGTGTGTCCCTGTTTCGATTAAAGTGACGAGGGTGGAAAAGCGTTTGTCAATAAATGTGATCATCTACCCATAGGTTGGAGTGAGTGTTTTATTTATTCATAGGCGCCCTGGTGGGGGCTACATGAACAAAAAGAGGGCCTTTAAGAACAACAACCAGGAGGAGCTTAGGAGTGTACAGAGGGAGCTCAAAGTCCACTTGCGAGAGGCCAAGGACTCCTACAGGAAGAAGGTGGAGCAGAAGCTGAGGGAGAACAACATGAGGAAGGTTTGGAATGGTATGAAGACCATCACGGGCTGTAAGCAGAGGGAGAACAGTGCCACAGACGGCGACGGTGAGAGAGCCAATGAGTTCAACACCTTCTATAATCGGTTTGACTGCCCTGTTCAAGACCCTATGGCTCCAGCTGACACTTCCTCCACTTCCCCCCTCATCTTTTCTCCTGCAACTTCAGTCTCTGACTGCCTGGACATTAACACCTCACCTTCTCCGATTGGCATTCATGCACCCCTCCCTTGGGCAGACAGCACAGACAGGACAGCCCCCACTCCCCCCTCTTCTCACCTTCTTCACACCCAGCAGACCACTGCAGCCCCCCTATCTACCCCTCCACTCACCTTCACTACAGAACTGGTCAGAGGTGAGCTGAGGAGACTCCACTCTAGGAAGGCAGCTGGACCAGATAAGGTGTGTCCCAGACTACTGAAGTCCTGTGCTGCTGAGCTTGGGGCCCCCCTACAGCACATCTTCAACATGAGTCTGCGCTTGGGGAGGGTCCCCACACTGTGGAAGACATCTTGCTTGGTTCCAGTACCCAAAATACCGCACCCCAGTGAGCTCAACGACTTCAGACCAGTCGCGCTTACATCACACGTCATGAAGACCCTGGAACGTCTGCTTCTACACCAGCTCAGACCCAAGGTTCAACATGCAATGGACCCCTTGCAGTTTGCCTACAGAGAAAAAGTGGGGGTGGAGGATGCCATACTGTACTTTCTCCACAGGACCCTTTTCCAGCGCCTTCAACACCATTCAGCCCCTCCTACTAAGAGACAAGCTGGTGAGGATGAAGGTGGATCTGCACCTAGTCTCCTGGATCACCTACTACCTCACTGGTCGACCTCAGTACGTCAGGCTGAAGGACTGTACATCAGAGACTGTGGTCAGCAGCACAGGAGCTCCACAGGGGACTGTACTCTCTCCATTCCTCTTCACAATGTACACCTCAGACTTCCAGTACAACTCTGAGACGTACCACATGCAGAAGTTTTCGGACGATACTGCCATTGTGGCCTGTGTACGAGGAGGACAGGAGGAGGAGTACAGACATCTTGTGAGTGACTTTGCTGCATGGTACAACAGGAATAACCTGCTGCTTAACACCTCCAAGACCAAGGAAATGGTGGTGGACTTCCCCAGGACCAGACCACCCATGCAGCCTGTCTCGATTGAGGGGGTTGATGTGGAGACGGTTAAGACCTACAAGTATATTGGACTACACCTTGATGAAAGGCTGGACTGGTCAACCAACACGGACTTCCTGTACAGGAAGGGGCAGGGCCGGCTCTACTTTCTGAGGAGGCTGGGGTCATTCAACATCTGTAGGAAGCTCCTGCAGATGTTCTATCAGACTGTGGTGTCCAGCTGTCTCTTCTATGCTGTGGTGTGCTGGGGAGGAAGTATCAAGAAGAGGGACGAGAGGCGCCTAGACAAGCTGGTCAGGCGTGCAGGGTCTGTAGTTGGTGTGGAGCTGGACTCCGTGGTTACGGTGGCGGAGAGGAGAACACTGCGCAAACTGCTCTCCATCATGGAAGATGATGGTCACCCACTGCACACCATCATTATGGACCAAAGGAGCAAGTTCAGTGGCAGGTTCCTGTCACAGAGCAGCTCTACAGACAGACTCAGGAGATCCTTTGTCCCGAGAGCCATTAGACTCTTCAACTCCCAGTGGAGTCGGAAGAGGGAGGGGGACAGATGAGGAATGAGTCTGTCCATACGCTCCGTACATGTCAGTACATCCACACTCCTGGTCACTTCGACACTTCGACACGTTGACACTTTTACAGCACATCCATACATTTGCACTACTGGACATTGCACATACCAATTCCAGTTTTACCTTTTTTGGTCGGGATACTTGTCACAATTGTATTGTATGCACTACACTTGTATTGTATTGTATCACACTTGTACTGTATTGTATCACACTTGTATTGTGACACAGTGTATCATGCCTCATTACGCTTTATTACAAATTCCAAGTCTCTTACTCATCATTGTATTCTTTATAATTTAGTTGGTTGGACATCCCTCACAATTCGTAGACAACAACATTGGTATATCTTTATCTATAAAGCAATACATGGCAAACTTCCAATGTACCTTTGTAATCTTCTGTCGGTTAGCTCCGGTCCATATCAGCTTCGCTCTAATAAGTGGTTGCTTTTTAATGTCCCCGAGTGTCAACTGAATTAGGAAAAACTGTATTCTCCTAATTGGCAGCTTGGGGATGGAATAATCTACAAAAAGTGCTTAAAATAGAAACACTCATGTCCTTAAATAGATTTAAAGCTGCCTTAGAGAATGTAATGATGGAGACTTGTGCTTGTTCTTCTTGAGACCTTTTGTATTTTTATATTGTATTGTATTGTATTTTGTATTTTTATATTGTATCTGTGGTTTGGCTGCTACCTTGGCCAGGTCTCTTTTGTAAAAGAGATTTTGAATCTCAATGGGACTTCCAGGTTAAATAATATAAAAAAAAATTGTATTGTATAGTCTTGTATTGTTTGTGAAATTACTGTGATCTATTGTGTAACTGCTACTGGCTGCTAAATTTCCTTCGGGATCAATAAAGTATCTATCTATCTATCTATCTATCTATCTATCTATCTATATATATATATCATCACAATACCCCTTTTTGATACAATATTATGTACACATTTACTTTATTCTGAACTTTAATACTTGCCTTTAATACTCTGCAGTGGCCTGGAGAGGAACAGATTTTGTGTTCTCCACATCTTTGTGGCTTTTCACATTTAAAATTGCTCCTTTCTTTTAATTTTTCTCTTTTTTCTTCTCCTTCTGGGAAAGAGACACACTGTGGACTTGAATAAAATTTGGACTTTGAGATTCCGGTATTTACTTACATTTACATTTACGGCATTTAGCAGACGCTCTTATCCAGAGCGACTTACAAAGTGCTTTGCTTCTGATCACAGAATACATCCTAGGAAATAGTACAAATAGGCCAGAATTGAGTCAAGACACCATTGAGTCAGACTACTACTAAACGTATCATTACCTAGTGTTTTGCAAGTTAGACATTTGCCTAGAAGCACAAATAACCATAAACAGACATACAAGAACAACGGCAAGTGGTATCAGCTGAATTAGTGCTCTGGTAAAAACTCAACAAACAGGTGAGTCTTCAGTCTACGCTTGAAGATGCCTCATGTTGTGCACACGTAAGTATAACGATTACTCCTATTCCCGTATCTGTTGTTATGGAAGGTAAAGTACTACACTCGCCCGTGAGCTGGCATTTGGGTTTGCTCTACTATAAAAGTCTCCGCAGTGGAACTCGCGCTCAAGTCCATGTTACAGGGCCTATAGCAGGGCTAGTCAACTATATTTTTCTGAGGGCCAAATTTGGCAGAGAGCTCTGACCTGTGGGCAAGACAATTTTCAGACCTATACCAATACTGTCATAGTGGATGTAAAATTGAAGCGAACGTAATTTGTTGACGGGGGTAGCGAACGAAGGAAACTAACCTTACTAACGAACAATCAGGGGACAATAACGAGCAGACTCAATAAAGAGCACAAAACCAAACATAGGATGATCAATGAAGCGACTTCATTATGTGAGATCCTGGAAGATGTGTTGCACACAAAGGAGTCTTGATTTTTACACATTTGTTCTTTCTTCTATTGTTTTATGGGCAACTACTGTCTCATCTTCCTAATTGTTCCAAGAGTCCAAACTATCTTCATAATTGTTTTCAAACTGCAGACAACCCGACCATGGTTGAATTGATCCACCTCTTTTGGCAGGACCAAATTTTGGTCCTTTGGTTCAGAATGTTTGCAATGTGAAAGCACCTGGAAAGGCATCTCGCTGAAGTAACAAGCTTGTGTTTGTAGCTCACCTTTCTACAAAACAATCAATATTAAGTATTCAGCTGCCTATGTAGGTGATGATAGGATGTAGTTTTTTAGAGCACTCACTAAACTGCAAAGTGGAATCAAATCAGACTAAATATATAGTGTAACAATCACATCAACAATGGTACATACTTTTAGGTGTGAAAACAACCTTAGTTTTCGAAGTGGACATCATATACAACAGCATTTACATTTTTTGTCATCTGTGGACAATGTGTCCAGCTGACCTAGTCTTTAGTCTTTGTCTCGTTGTCTTTAGTATTCTTCAATGCACTCTTCTCTCTGAGCATTAATGAATGTACAGTTTATGACTCTGTAACCTTACTTCTGCAACTCTCCTTATAAGACAATGTATTTTGCAGCATGAAGAAGAGCCAGACATCACTGACACTCCTGTTGCCCTCTTCACTACTGGCCCTGTCAGCATATTCCTTGTAGTTGAGATATTGTTATGAATGATCTTCACAGCTTGGCTGATGCATTCATTGTGTTGTTTGGCTTGATCTATGGTTTCAATTTGCAATATCCAAAGAAACTCATCCACACTTTCACATTTGTCCAGAAAGAACTCAGGTCTAGATGACTGTAAACCACTAAAACCATGTTTGTTCAGACTGAAAAATGATTTGTTGAAAGGTTGAAACAAACAACTAAATGTACACATGCATACACAGGCTAGCCTCTTTCCTTTTTTATAATAAATGTATTATAATTTATTTTTTCTTCAATTCAACACAGCACCACCATGTTGGAGTCTCTGTGGTGGGTGTGGTGTGGGTGAGTTTTTTCCTGTTAAAATAGTTATGTAAGTTGTATAATGTGAGGTTATTTGATTGCACACATCTTGATAATAGACCAAATAATGTTCTATTTTGTGACTGGCAGGGAGTGCAAAATAAAAAGGAAGCGATCACACCAAGTCTCAGGGAAAAAGGATGGTTTATTGGAGAAAGTGCACAAACCAAAAACCCGTGACGCGATCCAAATCAAGGACATAATGACCAGCAGTCAACTGGTACAAAGACAAGACATATATAGACAAACAAACGACCCTCAGGTGAGACGGATCATGGGCCCCGCCCACCTGAGGGACAAGCACAACTGTTATGTTTGGGACGGGCAGGCATGATGCAAGTGCAGAGTACTGGGGTTTTAATGAAAGGGTAACACAAAATGACTACAACACAAAATGCAGAGGGAACTATGCCAAACAATAGGGAGAGGACATCACTAAACAGGCAAGCTAAACAACAGGGAACATAAACGTAAGATAATAACAAACCGAGAACAACGTAAGCATAAGACAAGGGAAGCAATGATACAGGGAGAACTAAACAGCATAACTATCACTAAGAACACGAAAGAGACACAGAACTACTAAAGATTACAAAGGACTAGGGATATACATAACGAAGACATAAGCGCTGAACATGGGATTACAAAACAATAACATGAACAGACCATCAGGTAGAACGGAAGAACAGCGAGGGACTCACGTACAGGGAATGACCGACAAGGGAATGAAACACTTGGGGTTCTTTATACACAGAGACAAGACGGTGAAACGAGACTCAGGTGTGTGGGTACTAACGATGAGGGCGTGACAGACAGACAGAGGAACGAATGGGAGCGGGGAGCTAGGCGGGACCAGTGAGGAGGGAGAGGCTGGACATGACAACAACACAACAACAAGACAACTGCCGCTGTGGACGGAGGGAACCAGTAGGGGGCCTGCCTAACCGTGACATATTTGCAAATTCACAAAATTTTATTGCAGGTTGTTTACACACTGCCTTTAAAATGGCAGCCAGATATTATTTTGTTATTGTCTTTTAAAATGGTAGTTTTTTGCCATTACAATGGCAGCCTGTTGAAGTCTTGGCAGTGTTTTATGGATTAATAATTAAATTCTTTTTGTTAATGCTCGTAGCGCGTTCACACACACAGAGACGCTTCAGTAATGCTCGTAGCGCAAACACGGGAAGAGAGAAAGCTCGCCGGATCCAGAGACGCTCGTAGCGGCAATGTGCAGCACTGGACCTGACGACCTGCGGGCTTAAAAAGAGCAAAGTAATGCATAACAGGTGTTTAGTATTTGGGTGATTGTGACTGTGGGAGTGGTTGCGTGCTTGGGGGTGTGTGCTGGGATCGGCTGCTGGCCGGGATGTGTGCCCTCCTGTGGTGACCCGGCCCCCTCACTGTGACAGAGCCCTCCCCCAATGACCCCTCCCGTCGACTTCCACGAGGTCTTCCCCGTCGCCGCGGAGCTGGCCGGTCTGGATGCTCCCTGTGGAAGTCGGCGATAAGGGAGGGGCCTACCACTTGAGAGGCCGGTATCCATGAATGCTCCATATCCGACCCAGTCCACCAGGTACTGCAGACCACCTCTTCTGCGCCGCGAGTCCAGTAACCTCTCCACGAGGTACGCGGGTCCATCTGACAACTGCAGCATCGGGGGGCGGCCGAGACGTCGCGGCCTCCTCCAAGGCACCCTCTCTGTATGGCTTGAGAGCAGACACATGACACGCACGCGACAAATGTCTGTCTTCGGGCAGACAGATGTGATAGGAGACTGGGTTTATGCACCTCAAGATGACGTACGGGCCTGCATATTTCTCCCCCAGTTTACCTCTCTTGCCCAGGCGCCCGTCTCTGGTGGAGACCCACACCTTATCTCCTACCTGATAAGATGGGGTCTCTCCCCTTCGACAGTCAGCTTTCCTCTTGAACCGCCTGATCGCCTCATTCAGCCGCTGATGGGTGTCGTCCCACACCCGCTCGCTTCTCTTACATAAACTCCTCAATGATGGGCTGGTCCGAGGAGGCGGTGTTCCAAGGATAGAGCGGCGGCTGGCAACCGAGCACGCACTCTGTGTCATCCTCGTGCTGGAATGAGTGAGGGAGTTCTGTGCGTACTCGGCCCAGGGCAGAAGGGCGCACCATGTGTCCACATGCTCGCTGCAGTACGTGCGCAGGAACTTTCCCACCTCCTGGTTTGCGCGCTCCACCTGTCCGTTAGCTTGCGGATGGTAACCAGAGGTTAGGCTAACCGTGATGTTGAGCTTAGACAGGAACTCCCGCCACACACGCGAGGTGAACTGCGGTCCCCTGTCCGACACGATATCCTCAGGCAGACCAAACTGCCTGAATATGTGCTGAAACAGGAGATCCGCTGTCTCCCACGCGGTGGGCAGGCCCCGCAGGGGAAGAAAGCGAACCATCTTCGAGAACCAGTCGATTACCACCATGATGACTGTGTTCTCCTCGGACGGAGGGAGGTCAGTGACGAAGTCCAGAGCGATGTGTGTCCACGGTTGCTTGGGTGTAGGGAGAGGGAGGAGCTTACCCACAGGAGGAGTGTGTGGCACCTTGCAATGCGCACACACCGTGTAGGACGCCACCTGCTGCAGTACGTCCCTGTGCAGCCCCGGCCACCAGTAGCGAGCTCCCAGCAACTGGGCCATCTTAGACACCCCTGGGCGCCCCATCCCCACAGACGTATGAGCCCAGCTAATGAGGGCGCTACGATGCGCAGAGGGAACGTACTTACGGTGCCTGGATGCGGGTTCGCTGCCTCAATCTCCCGATCTATCTTCCACTCCAAAGCTCCCACGAAGCACTCAGGCCTTAGCACAGGCTCCTCGCTTGTAGACTCCGTGCTGCCAGGGAAAGACCTAGACAGCGCATTCACACGCTGGTTTCTCTCTCCTGCCCGGTATGTCACCTGGAACTTGAAACGAGAGAAAAACAGAGACCACCTGGCTTGACGGGCGTTCATCCATTTCGTGGTCCTGATGTATTCCAGGTTCTTGTGGTCCGTAAGCACGGTGAACGGATGCTTAGCTCCCTCTAGCCAATGACGCCACTCACCGAATGCCTTGCGCATCGCCAATAACTCTCGGTCTCCCACCCCGTAGTTATGTTCGGCAGCGGTGAGTTTCTTCGAGTAGAAGGCTATGGGGTGGAGGGAGCTATGCTTCTTCGGCCGCTGGGAAAGCACCGCGCCTACTCCCACGTTCGAAGCGTCTACCTCCACTATGAAGGGACGGTTAGGATCCGGTTGATGTAAAACCGGCGCGTCGACAAACGCTTGCTTCAGCTGGTTGAACGCTCTCGTAGATCTCTCTATCCAGCGAAGCTTGGTACCTCTCCCTCTCAGCATATCGGTAAGGGGCTCTGCAATCTGGCTATACGTGCGAATGAACTGCCTATAGAAATTCGCGAAGCCCAGAAACCTCTGTAGCTCGTGCCGTGTGTGAGGCTGTGTCCTCCACCTTCCTGTGCTGCATGTGCACGGAGCCTGGCCTGATGGTGTAACCCAGGAAGTTCACCTCACTGAGATGGAACTCGCACTTCTCCAGCTTGCAATACAAACGATTGCGCAAGAGCGTGCCCAGGACAGCCCGTACATCGATGTCGTCGATGTAAGCGACCACGCATCTATTCAAATACTCCCTTAAGACCTCGTTAATGAACGCCTGGAAGAATGACGGAGCAGAGGCCAAGCCATAAGGCAACATGCGATACTCATAGTGACCCGTAGAGGTACTAAACGATGTCTTCCATTCATCACCCTCGCGTACGCAAATAAGGTTGTAGGCAGTGTGTAGATCCAGTTTAGTGAAGACTTTAGCCGACCTTAACTGCTCCAGTGCCGATGGCACTAGCGGCAGCGGGTAGGCAAAGTTCATTAAGAGGGAATTGAGCCCCCGATAGTCTATGCATGGCCTCAGACCCCTGTCCTTTTTTACAAAGAAGACGCTGGCTGAGGTGGGAGAGGTGGAGGGAGTTATATAGCCCTGAGCGAGAGCCTCCTTTATATACTGAGTCATAACCCGCTCTTCCTCCTGAGACAGGGGATAGACTCGGCCACGCAATGGCGTAGTACCTGCCTTGAGGGTGATATGACAGTCCCAGGGTCGGTGGGGTGGTAACTGGGTGGCCTTGACAGCGCTGAAAACCTCCGCTAGCTCTCGATACTGAGCTGGAATGACCAGAGTGGTATTGATGTTAGGGCTCTCCACGCTGGTGGACTGCGCGAACACCGGGTGCCCTGAAAGGGCGCTACCCACTTCAGCAGCCTACTCATGGACCAGTCGATGACAGGGTTGTGTAGCTTGAACCATGGGAGACCTATGCACCTGGTGCAGTGCGGTGAGAAATAAAACCCCAGCCCACAGGCCGCCCGTCCAGTGCTTGCACGCGTCAGGGCTCCTCCAGACGAATCAGAGGCACCTTCAGCTCCTCAGCGACGCTTTTCCTCATTAGGTTCCCCGAGGCTCCCAAGTCCACTAAAGCGAACACAGACAAAGACATCGCCCCGTAAGATACAGCCGCCTCCCATTTTAACAATGGACCCATCAGACCCATTACCCTGGCCCGCCCCCTCCTTGGACCGGTGGACCGAGTGAGGGGGGGGGGGGGGGGGGGCGGCTGTAGTAGTCTCACGGGGCGGCGTCTGTACGGGAGCCTGCGGGGTAGTAGGAAGCGCTGCTCCTCCTCTTCGCTCCTCCAGCAACCGGTCTAGTGTGATGGCCTGGTGAACCACTTGATTGAAATTCTACTCCTCGGGCCGACAGGTCAGCTCTGCCCTCAGGTCGGGAGTCAGTCCCACCAAGAAGACGTCTGTCAGCGCGGCTTCACCGCTGGCTTAAGCAGGGGGACACGTCTGGCACTGCAAGATCTGAGTCCCTGGCGTCGTAGTGTGTTGCTGATGGTACCCTTTGTAACGTTGGTCCCAGCTTTCTGCAGGTCATTCACTAGATCCCCCCTTGTGGTTCTGGGATTTTTCCTCACCGTTCTTGTGATCATTTTGACCCCACGGGCTGAGATCTTGCGTGGAGCCCCAGATCGAGGGAGATTAGTAGTGGTCTTGTAAGTCTTCCATTTTCTGATTATTGCTCCCACAGTAGATTTCTTCACACCAAGCTGCTTGCCTATTGCAGATTCAGTCTTCCCAGCCTGGCCCAGGTCTACAATTCGGTTTCTGGTGTCCTCCGACAGCTCTTTCGTCTTCACCATAGTGGAGTTTGGAGTGTGACTGTTTGAGGTTGTGGGCAGGTGTCTTTTATACTGTTAACGACTTCAAACAGGTGCCATTAATACAGGTAATGAGTGGAGGAAAGAGGAGCCTCTTAAAAAAGAAGTTACAGGTCTGTGACAGCCAGAAATCTTGCTTGATGTAGGTGACCAAATACTTATTTTCCACCATTATTTGCAAATAAATTCTTTAAAAGTCAGACAAAATGATTTTCAATTTTTTTTTCACATTTTGTCTCTCATAGTTGAGGTTTACCTATGATGTCAATTAAAGGCCTCTCTCATCTTTTTAAGTGGGAGAACTTGCACAATTGGTGACTGACCAATTGGTGGCACTTTTCTATTAAACCATACATTTTCCCTGAGACTTGGCGTGATTGCTTTTCATTTCGCTCACCCTGCCCGTCACACTGTTAAGTTATATGTTTAATCATCATTGGTTCATAGACTATTTACATATTAATTATGTACTAACTGCCTCTTGTTACACAGCTAATAAAGCAGTATGTGTATTTTCTCATAGAAAAATTTAACATCATAACTCCGTAGTACTTAAAAATTAGTGCAGTTAATTGTCTATTAATTAACATCTGATTTATTTTCACTGTTCTCATTGTCCTCTACTGATAATGATTTCTTTAGCAATCAAGTAAGTTTACTCAAAGTATATGAATCAGCAGAGACCTGACCTCAGATCAGTGTGTAGGTATGTATGTCCATGTGTGCCAGTGCTAGAATCAGCAGAGCCCTGACCTTAGATCAGTGTGTAGCTCCAAAGAGTCAGGGTCTGACTCGGGTTCAAACCTATAGAGTTGCACCGCTACATGTTCTCCATTTTCTCCCAGGGTGAATGTTCAGTAGTTGGCATGGAAGCACAAAGTATTACTCGTGTCATCACACGTCATGGAAGAGGAGGAGGATCATTTAAAAGAATGATCGCTCAGACCGGCCTGTACAGACTCTCTTTTCACAGGGAGGGAAGACAGAGAAAGGTGCAGTGGCGTCTGATTCTTCTTCGACCAAAGGCATCATTCATTTCATCTCACATGCTTAGCGGACTGAGTAATTATGAAATGCCTAAGTACCCTGAACACACTCCAGTTTTACCCACATAGGATGTGAGATAATAAACACACCACTAATCCTGCCACTAATCTTCAACATGTTCATAACATGCCCATTCTCTGTATAATACAATGATGTATCTGTGCTGAAAAAACTCACTTTGTAAGATGAGTAACGTAGGGAATGTTGCAATAGTTAAGTATAATTACAGCACAGCCTTGGAAAACCAGGTTTTCTTGTTTTGTCTTTGGCTATACCAGAGTTTTCTAATATATTCCTAGGGGAGGGATATTTTTGCAACTGCTAAGGTGCTGTCATGTTCTGATTTGAGTGATCAAAAATCCATATGGTCTTATTTGATTAGCTGAGCCGGTCAGTACACATTTCACCCAGTACTCAATAAAAGGACTGCCATCTCTACTCACACTATTAACTCCGGTAGAGTGTGCTTTGTGTTTTTCTGTGGGTGCTGTCACCTATTGGCATAGACTGTTCACACATTAGATTTGTACCATCTACACATCTGTAATCTGTTTGTTTGTTTGCTTGATTTGACAAATAATGATGGTCCTTAACAGTTGCTGGTCCTTGATAAATAAAATCTGAAATATTTCCAGTACCTAAGATGAAAAATTGATCACATAAATTATATAACATCATATATAAATATATATTGTTTTATATGACTTCCAAGTTTTTTGATTCACAGCTGAGTGTGCCCCACTGATGGATTGCTGTCTTTGTTCCAAGTGGTTGGTTGATAGGTGTTCAAGGTTTGCAGACTTGTTATAGGACTTCTGAAGTAAAGAACCGGGCCCCATTTCTGAAAAGCACTGTAATGCTAACATCTTAAATGTCAGAGAGAGTCTTCACTGCAATATCTGCCCTATACTATTTAAAGAGGATCTTTGTGTTGCAACACTTTTCAGAAACCCAAGGCTGTTTTGCTGTTAAAAATCTTTCAATTACAAAGCAACTCTTATACAATGTAATAACATTCTATGTTCAAACATTAGCTTCTTTATTGTAATGATTGTGATCAGGATTAAAATAGATAATCCTCAGTGCAAATGATTAAGTCATAAAAACACTGCACATAAATAATAAGTCTGTGTAGTTTGTTTTTGGCCTATTCAAAAGTTTGCAGCAACTAGGTGTAACAAGATTTATTTAATAAATGTTAATATGAAATAAGAAGTTTAGAGAACAAACATGTTGTCACATCTACCACTTCTAATTGAGCTCACTGAAATGTAAAATCATCTAAGTGCATATAATCAGAGGAAAACGATCCCAATCTCTAGCCGGATATAATGTTGATACTCAAGCTGCATGAAACAACTAAATGTGAACAGTGTCTTTTCCCTGGAGCAAATTACTCCATGATAGCATTTAATGCCCTGTAGGGACGTTTAACCTCCTTACCCTGTCTCATCTGTAATATCATCCTGCAGTTCCCAACTTACCCAGGAGATGCCGATATTTACCCATAATACATGCAATTGAGTGTAGGAACAATTAATTACTATAACATACAAGCAAAACCTCCAGGCCTCTGTAGGATGATGGTTATGCATTTTTCTTGAATTCACAATGTCTTTAGTCTTACTGGAATTCCCTTGAATGTTGAAATCATATAATAGTCATTTCCAACATAATGTTTCAAACATATTTAGCAACTGTTAGATAAAATAACAAATACTATATATTTTATTAATGTGACAAATTAATGCACAAAAACCACACAAGCAGGGATCAATACAGAGTAAGTTTGACATTTACCAAAACAATAACATGTACACATTGTGCTCATATGATATTTTGACGCGAGGGGGTAGGCAGGGCCTGTATCATGACGGATATACAGTAAATGGTACTGCATAATTTTCTTGTACTAAAACCTTGAGAATCAGGTTGTTGTTTTTTCAACAAACAATTCAATATTGCCCTGCTCTCATAAATCTTATAGTTGCTTTCAACATTTTTTAAAAGGACACAATAAATTGTCCAGTGGTGGAAAGTACTGTGGAGTTATCCAACCAAATGAAGCTTTGGAATATACAATTTTTACAATATTGTGACGGGCAGTGTGAGCAACTAAAAAAGGAAGCGATCACGCCAAGTCTCAGGGAAAGAGGATGGTTTAATAGAAAGTGCGCAAACCAAATACCCGTCACATAGATCCAGATTAAGGAAATAATAACCAGCAGTCAACTGGTACAAAGACAAGACATATATAGACAAACAAACGACCCTCAGGTGAGACGGATCACGGGTCCCGCCCACCTGAGGGACGAACATCACGTGACCATAAACAGGACCTCTGCCGCTGTAACCGGGGGCGACCGGCAGGGGCCCCCCCCACAACGTGACAAATATGGAATATAAATTTTTTTTTTTTCATTAATTTATTAATATGCAGAGTTTTTTTAGGTAGATCTACAAATATTTGTATTCTAATAAAGATTTCATTCTGTAGTTACTACAGTGAGGAAAATAAGTTTGAACATCCTGCACTTAGAAATCATGGAATTTTCATCTTAGGTGCATGTCCACTGTGAGAGACATAATCTAAAAAAATTCAGAAATCACAATGTATGATTTTAAACAATTTATTTGTGTGTTACTGTTGCAACTAAGTATTCGAACGCCTGTGAAAATCAATGTTAATATTTGGTACAGTAGCCTTTGTTTGTAATTACAGAGGTCAAATGTTTCCTGTAGTTTTTCAGGTTTGCACACACTGCAGCAGGGATTCTGGCCCATTCCTCAACACAGATTTTCTCCAGATCAGCCAGGTTTCTGGGCTGCCACTGAGAAACACAGCGTTTGAGCTCCCTCCAAAGAGTTTCTATAGGCTTTAGGTCTGGAGACTGGCTAGGCCACTCCAGAACCTTGATATGCTTCTTACGGAGCCACTCATTGGCTATACTCTCTGTGTGCTTTGGGTCATTGTCAAATCGAAAGACCCTGCCACGACCCATCTTCTATGCTCTGTCTTTGTGGTTCATTACATTGCTCTATTCCTGAATGTATGCGTTATTCTCTCAGGTAAGTTTCCATTCACATCAAATAGTATCTATTCTCAGTACGTTTCTTGGTTTTGGTGTTGTTTGGTTAGTCCTCTGTTATCTTACTCGGTTTCGGTCTTTAGGTTAGTTTAGTGATGATTCTATGTGTGTTAGTCTGCTCGTTTAGGTAGTATGGTTTCTTGTTCTTTGCCTGTGTATGTGCATTCATGTGATTGTGTGGTTTTCTGTTTAGTTCCATCAAATATCTAGTTTGTCATGAGTATGGCCATGAGTATGAGGTGTATCAACGGTCAAGATCAACCACAACACTAATCAGATCAGGGAACTCAAACCAGGGTCAGTATTCCATTCTGTCCAGTAATTGTGGAGGATATTTAAAACACTTAAAATATTACACAGAGAGCCATTGTAATAAGCCTCATAATGACGGTGGTCGCTCTCAAGCATCTCATGAGACGAATGAAATTTCCATTGATCTAGGGTCTGTTGGCGTGTATGTTGTCGTATACTAGAAAATGTCTAGGCCCCTCAAAAGCTTCTTTATGGTAAAAGTGTGGGAATATGTCACTACAACCTTTTTGTATACTGTATAACTCGACCTTCAGTGTCCACTTAGCAGTGAGGGTTAGAATGCAGGGCAAGAAGCACAACAGCCATCATGTCTTCTAGCTTCCTCCAAGTGGATCACAGTACTTGTTCTTGGAAAGGTGGAGAGAAGAGAGATCATGTCTGGTAAGCAGCATGCATACTCTTCTCTTTCTTAATGTACATTCACATTGGTTGTGAATTTCAGTGCAGCCTTGACCATGCTTTATGACATTTGTGGCTCAGATCCACAAACCTTCATAGGATGGATGGCTTTTATGAGGTTGGAAAAAAATCCATCCTGTGTAAATCACTCAGTTTTAACATATTACAGTTAAATGAAAGATTTTTGTACATGCACCTCCAGATGTGTACATACAGTATATTGTCACGGATGATGGATGAGGATGGGCTGGAGTTATCCAATCCGCCATCAACATGGAAAGGTCAGACAGTTTTGCTTTTCCTGTGTTCACACTGAAACAGGTGGCAAATAGGCATGAGAAAGCAACATTTCTTTCCACATCACCTCTCAATATCGCCCCTGTCTCTAGAAAATCTGGAAGGATAGTGCATAGCTGCAGCATAGCAGATAATGGATTCACAAACCCCTCTGCAGCTTCACCTTGCTCTTTACCAGCATTGCTAACCTAAAAATGAAATGGGGCTTACCAAGAAAATGGTCCTACACTAGAGGGAGGTAGAACTTTGCAGTGACTTCACAACATGCATGTGACAAGCAGGTGAGAACAGAATGGTGTTCACTCATTATCCTGTGATCATAAGTATCGCTGCCCAGGTGTTGATAATGTCCATGTAATGTTTACAGGATGCACAGGCATGCTGCACAGTTCACTATGAAATACAACAACAGATTTATCCAAATATGGCCACTTCACTAATCAGTGAGATATCAGAAGGTAGATCAGTTAGTAATCAATGTACATATATTCACTAGAAGTGTTAGAGGTATATTTTAACATATATAGCAATAGAGAGCCAGATGCTTATGTTGAGAGGAGTGAGACGTATTAAGTCAAAATCTTGAACCGGGGCTGCAAACACAATCCAGAGTGGAAGATCCTCACCTTTCAGATAGGCTAATAGAGAACTACTAACAATCATAGAATATACAACATAGACATAAGGTTGGACTAACAGTGGAAGAGGAACATGCTGGGTGTCTATGTAACAGGTGGTCTGTTCCAGTAACAGGAACAGGCTGATTGACTGGAGGAACAGCCAGGGGAACAGGCTGGATGGCTGGAGGAACAGCCACGGGAACAGGCTGGGTGACTAGAGGAACAGCCATGGGAGCAGGCTGGGTGACTAGAGGAACAGCCACGGGAACAGGCTGGGTGACTAGAGGAACAGCCACGGGAACAGGCTGGGTGACTGGAGGAACAGCCATGGGAACAGGCTGGGTGACTAGAGGAACAGCCATGGGAACAGGCTGGGTGACTAGAGGAACAGCCACGGGAACAGGCTGGGTGACTGGAGGAACAGCCACGGGAACAGGCTGGGTGACTGGAGGAACAGCCATGGGAACAGGCTGGGTGACTGGAGGAACAGCCACGGGAACAGGCTGGGTGACTAGAGGAACAGCCACGGGAACAGGCTGGGTGACTAGAGGAACAGCCACGGGAACAGGCTGGGTGACTGGAGGAACAGCCACGGGAACAGGCTGGGTGGCTGGAGGAACAGCCACGGGAACAGGCTGGGTGACTAGAGGAACAGCCATGGGAACAGGCTGGGTGGCTGGAGGAACAGCCATGGGAACAGGCTGGGTGACTGGAGGAACAGCCATGGGAACAGGCTGGGTGACTGGAGGAACAGCCATGGGAACAGGCTGGATGGCTGGAGGAACAGCCATGGGAACAGGCTGGATGGTTGTAGGAACAGGCTGGGTGACTGGAGGAACACACAGAAACGGGAATTTCTTGGCAGCTCCCAAGGCTCACCCGGGCTATTGGAAGTTCCCGGTGGCATCTCAGAGCAAATTGAATGGCACTGAATGGGTTATTTCAAAGTTCCTTCAGTCTGCTCCTGTCATGCGCTACAGATTGCTCTGCCCTCTTGCATTGATCAAGATGGGTAGACTCACAGTACTTACCTGGGGTCATTAATGGAAACTTCCCTTGATGCTTTGTGAGAACGACAAGACGTCCTTGTGTCCACTGTGCCAAGGGATTTGTTGTCTCCGGCTTGGTGACATTGGGGCATAGCTTTACTCGGACAGCTTACAAACAGTCAAAGTTTTGTCCCAACAGAACTGTAGTCTCACTTTAGTGCTGCGTACCTGGAGGGTTGTTGGTGTTGTAACACATAGTGGCTCCATCCAGTGAACACAGATAGGCTTCATACAAAGAATACAAGATAGGCTATAACAAATGACCAATAAAGTAATACAGTAAACACAGGGTATAAAAACACAGCTAAATGAGGGGAAACGAGACTCGGCTGAAATCAGTGAAGGGAAGGTAAATCCAGAAAAAGCTATTTCCACAACATGGAAATGAAAACAAGGAAGTTACAAAAGGCAGGGCAAGGGTAACTGTACCACCCCTCCCAATACACCCCAACTCCCAATGCACAAAATGAGACCAAAACAGGAACAGAAACAAAACAAAACACAGACAGCCACGGACCAGACAAAAGGCACGGACCAGACAAAGGCAGACCAGGTGGATCAGACACAGGAGCGGGACCCAGGGTGACACAAGGAGCAAGAGATGATACAGAACCAGGGTAAAAACAAAGGGTTAGACTAGAGTTAGTGAGTAAACCAAAACAAAAGACCAGGCAAATTACCACAATAACCATAATGCCAGGGGAGGGGCAACTATGACCATTTAAATAATGAATTTTGTTAGCATAAACAACATATAAAGTAGATCATTAGTAAACATTAACTGGTAATAAATAAACAAGTAACA
Organism: Brachyhypopomus gauderio; assembly: GCF_052324685.1. Taxonomy (NCBI): domain Eukaryota; kingdom Metazoa; phylum Chordata; class Actinopteri; order Gymnotiformes; family Hypopomidae; genus Brachyhypopomus; species Brachyhypopomus gauderio. The sequence continues at coordinate 26,575,861 of NC_135215.1, read as the reverse complement.
ACTATTAGTTTAAGTTCTTTTCACATGAAGTGTTAACTTACATTATTTGTTTACTTAATAGTAATACTAGTTTTACCAATGATGCATCTCACAGATCAGCCATGGCATTGCAACCATCTGCCTAATATTGAGTCAACAAAACCTCTGCTGTCCTGTGGTACCTGGCACAAAGATGTTAGCAGCTGATCCTTTAAGTCCTGCAAATTGCAAGGTGGGGACTCCATGGATCAGACTTGTTTTTCCAAAGCATCCCGCAGATGCTTGATCGGATTGAGATCTGGGGCATTTTGAGGCTAAGTCAACAGCTTGAAATTTTTTGTCGTGTTCCACAAATTATTCTTTAACAGTTTTTGCAGTGTGGTATAGGGCACATTATCCTGCTGAAACAGGCCACTGCTGTTAGGAGTATCGCTGCTTTGTAAGGGTGTCCATGGTACTGCAGTCATGTTTGCGCAGGTGGTATGTGATTCATCAGAGCAGGCCACCTCTGCCATTGCTCCATGGTCCAGCTCTCACGCTCACAGGCCAAGTGTAGGTGTAAGCTGTGCGCTGACTCTTCACTTCCTGCCAAATTTACCTGCCACAATACCTTGACTTCTGAAGCAAACTTCAGCAGGAGGACTTAAATGATACAAGGGCGGAGATATGAACCAAATATTGGGGGGGGGTGTGCAATAACAAAGAAAGATAACAGTGATCCCTCACCACTTCACGCTTCAGCTTTTGAGGCATCAATCTTTCGTGACTTCAATCTTTCACGGGTTTTTATAAGATCCCAAAATGTATAAATGTATATTACAAATATTATTGCTAACAATAAACGTTATAAATAATAATTTTTATACAAATTAATAGAATAAAAATAGTATGAACTCTCGGAAATGAGAACCAGCTTCGCTTGCCTGAGACGCTACTCGCCTACATCAGAGAGAAATTTTGTTAGTTTATTGTTCTATTATTACTGTACAGTACTATGTGTTTGTTCTTTTATTTACTGTACATATATTATTATTAGTGTACTGTACAAGCTGTGTTATCATTTAATCAGAAAACTGAGGTGATATTTTTTTCTACTGTACGTATGTACAGTACCTATGCTTTGTTATTGTAAGGGACTAATTGTAAAGAATAACCAGAATCCTATAAAATATATTGTGACTAAGGTTTAGAAAATTGATGTTAAACTAATAATTAAATTTGGGTGGGCATCAGGGACATCTGCATTGCTCTCCTCTCATCTTCTCATCTTGATCTACCTCCTCCCCAACTCTCTCTCCTCCTCTCCTCTGGTCCCATATTCTAATCTCCTCCCCAACTCTCTCTCCTCCTCTCCTCTGGTCCCATATTCTAATCTCCTCCCCAACTCTCTCTCCTCCTCTCCTCTGGTCCCATATTCTAATCTCCTCCCCAACTCTCTCTCCTCCTCTCCTCTGGTCCCATATTCTAATCTCCTCCCCAACTCTCTCTCCTCCTCTCCTCTGGTCCCATATTCTAATCTCCTCCCCAACTCTCTCTCCTCCTCTGGTCCCATATTCTAATCTCCTCCCCAACTCTCTCTCCTCCTCTCCTCTGGTCCCATATTCTAATCTCCTCCCAAACTCTCTCTCCTCCTCTCCTCTGGTCCCATATTCTAATCTCCCCCCCAACTCTCTCTCCTCCTCTGGTCCCATATTCTAATCTCCTCCCCAACTCTCTCTCCTCCTCTCCTCTGGTCCCATATTGTAATCTCCTCCCCAACTCTCTCTCCTCCTCTCCTCTGGTCCCATATTCTAATCTCCTCCCCAACTCTCTCTCCTCCTCTCCTCTGGTCCCATATTCTAATCTCCCCAACTCTTTCTCCTCTGCTCTGGTCCCATATTTTAATCTCCAGAGGATGCTATTTCTGCTACCCTTCACCCAGCCCTCACTCACCTGGATTCAAGGAACACATATGTGCGCATGCTGTTCTTAGATTATTCCCCAGTTATTCCCCAGCAACTAATACAGAAACTTAGACATTTAGGACTTAACACTTCTCTCTGCAACTGGGTACTGGATTTCCTTACAGGACGGCCACAATATGTACGGGTTGGCAGCAACACCTCCAAAACCCTCATGCTGAGCACAGGCACACCACAAGGGTGTGTGCTAAGCCCGCTGCTCTTCACATTGATGACCCACGACTGTGTACCAAGACACAGCACAAACCATATAATCAAATTTGCAGATGACACAACAGTGGTAGGTCTCATCTCAAACACGACGAAGCCAACTACAGGAATGAGGTGAGCCAACTGGTACAGTGGAGCAAAAAACACAATCTGCTCTTGAATGTGGGGAAGACCAAATAAATTGTTGTTGACTACAGGAGAGGCCACCTACTGCATTCCCCCTTAATTATTGATGGAGTTGCAGTGGAGAGAGTGAGCAGCAGCAAATTTCTGGGGATGAACATCACTGAAGACCTCTCCTGGTCCAAGAACACTGTGTTGCTGGCCAAGAAAGCACAAACACACCTGTACTTCCTACGCAAACTGAGGAGTGCACAAGATCCCGCCCCCCATCATGTCCTCATTCTACAGGGGTACAATTGAGAGCGTACTTACAGGCTGCATCTCTGCTTGGTTTGGAGGCTGCAGTGCGTCCTGCCGGAAAACACTACAAAGCATTGTAAATACTGCCAGTAAGATCATCGGTAGCCCTCAGCCCTCCCTCAGAGACATCTACCACTCCCGCCTCACCTGTAGAGCCATCCAGCATCGCTGGAAACCCCTCTCACCACTTGCACTCATCTTTCAGTCTCTTGCCCTCAGGGAAAAGGTACCGGAGCCTTCGGGCCCGCTCCACAAGACTGCTGAACAGCTTCGTCCATCAGGCTGTCAGGAAGCTGAACTCTATCCACCATCTATCTCATACTTCTGAACTTTAATGCAATCAACAGACTGGCTCTACATATATCTACATAAGTTTCCTTTGCACATCAGAACTCTACCTCAATCATGCTGCTATTGACTTAATTGCACTGCTAAAGCTACTCTACCACTATTCTCATCCCTTACAATAATACTTGCACTACTGCTATTTTGCACAGTGAACATTGTAGTACCTCAGCACTATTATTACTATTATTATTATCATTATTTTATGAATATTACTTACTTTACTTTTTATTCTTTTAAATTAAATGTTATGTGTTATGTGTTATGTGTTAAGTGTAAGGTGAGAGAGAAACAGTATCTCGATTATATTTTATGTCATGGACATACAGTGTAATTGACAAATAAACCTCCTTGAATTCTTGAATCCTTGAATCTTCCCCAACTCTCTCTCCTCCTCTCCTCTGGTCCTATATTCTAATCTCCTCCCCAACTCTCTCTCCTCCTCTCCTCTGGTCTTATATTCTAATCTCTTTTCCAACTCTCTCTCCTCCTCTCCTCTGGTCCCATATTCTAATGTCCCCAACTCTCTCTCCTCCTCTCCTCTGGTCCCATATTCTAATCTCCTCTCCAACTTTCTCTCCTCCTCTCCTCTGGTCTCATATTCTAGTCTCCTCTCCAACTCTCTCTTCTCCTCTCCTCTGGTCCCATATTCTAATCTCTTTTCCAACTCTCTCTCCTCCTCTCCTCTGGTCCCATATTCTAATCTCCTCTCCAACTCTCTCTCCTCCTCTCCTCTGGTCCCATATTCTAATCTCCTCTCCAACTCTCTCTCCTCCTCTCCTCTGGTCCCATATTCTAATCTCTTTTCCAACTCTCTCTCCTCTTCTCCTCTGATCCCATATTCTAATCTCCTCCCCAACTCTCTCTCCTCCTCTCCTCTGGTCTTATATTCTAATCTCTTTTCCAACTCTCTCTCCTCCTCTCCTCTGGTCCTATATTCTAATCTCCTCCCCAACTCTCTCTCCTCCTCTCCTCTGGTCATATATTCTAATCTCTTTTCCAACTCTCTCTCCTCCTCTCCTCTGGTCCCATATTCTAATCTCCTCTCCAACTTTCTCTCCTCCTCTCCTCTGGTCCCATATTCTAATCTCTTTTCCAACTCTCTCTCCTCCTCTCCTCTGGTCCCATATTGTAATCTCCCCAACTCTCTCTCCTCCTCTCCTCTGGTCCCATATTCTAATCTCCTCTCCAACTTTCTCTCCTCCTCTCCTCTGGTCCCATATTCTAATCTCCTCTCCAACTCTCTCTCCTCCTCTCCTCTGGTCCCATATTCTAATCTCTTTTCCAACTCTCTCTCCTCTTCTCCTCTGGTCCCATATTCTAATCTCCTTTCCAACTCTCTCTCCTCTTCTCCTCTGGTCCCATATTCTAATCTCCTTTCCAACTCTCTCTCCTCCTCTCCTCTGGTCCCATATTCTAATCTCCTCTCCAACTTTCTCTCCTCCTCTCCTCTGGTCCCATATTCTAATCTCCTCTCCAACCTTCTCTCCTCCTCTCCTCTGGTCCCATATTCTAATCTCTTTTCCAACTCTCTCTCCTCTTCTCCTCTGGTCCCATATTCTAATCTCTTTTCTAATTTTTGTTTCTCGGTTCTCCTCTTCTGTTCTCCAGTCATCTTTTCTCTTCTCGTGTCTTCTCATGTCTTTTAAGCTCTCTGTTTAATTGTTTACTTTATTACCAGTAATAAATTATTACTTTATTAAAGTCTTCATGTTTTTTAATTGGGTTTTACTTTATTAGGAGAACAAAAGAAGGTGAATAGAAAACAAGTGTATGCAACGATTAAATACTGGATGACTGGGAATATAGCAGGAGTGGTGAGTATGGAAGTGGGTGTGTGCCTCCTGCTGGGTGCTTGGTGCAATGTGACAATCATATTTACTTTTCCTCTATTATTTTTATTATTCTCACTTTTTCCTTTCCTATAATCTCATCTTCTCTCTAGGTAATAGCATGTGTTTGACTTGCCATTATTCAAAGCAAAGAATCCAAAATCCTTTTTGCATTTATGATTGACACTAATAAAAGACTGGCATATTCAATCACAGTCCAGTCTATCAATTTCTCCAAGTGGTTATTTTTACATTTCAGTCTTGTTTGACTGATTGTAATTCAGCACTCGCTGCGGAGTGAGGAGGCGGACACAAACGCTGAGGAGAGCGAGATTTAATAAAGGGAATACCAACAGAAATACCAGCGGGAACAGGAGCCGGCAGAGGGGCAGCGGGGACAGGAACCGGCGTGGACGACCCCTCCTGGGTCGCGGGGACAGGAACCGGCGTGGACGACTTTCTCCGGGTCGCGGGGACAGGAACCGGCGTGGACGACCTCCTCCGGGTTGCGGGAATTGGTTGCAGACGTGACGAGACGCCCTCGGGAGGCGGAGCCACCGGGCTGACGTCCTCGGGGGGCGGAACCACCGGGCTGACGTCCTCGGGGGGCGGAACCACTGGGCCGACATCCTCGGGGGGTGGGACCGCCATACTGACGTCCTCGGGGGGCGGAACCACCGGGCCGACGTCACCGGGGGGTGGGACCGCCATACTGACGTCACCGGGGGGCGGGACCGCCAGGCTGAAGTGGCCACTACTCCCCCCCAAAAAATTCTTGGGGAGCCTTCGGGGAGTGGCTTCCGTGGTCAGCGGAGGGAGGTCCTCTTCCTCGGGGTCCTGAGCGAGCCTGGAAGAATACACAGACACACAAGCTCCTCGGTTGCTCTCTCTGCGACGGCTCCGCCTCCCTCGAGGCGTCGGGAGCTCGCAGTGCGTTCATTCCGTCTGCCCACGACTTGCACTACAGGTTGCTCATGCCTGTAGTGTTCGCCAAGCCGGGCAGACACAGAGCACTCGATAGGAGTCTCGTCGCGAAAGCCAGCCGATACTGTAAGCGGCTGCGCTTTCTTAGGTCTGCGACGAGACCTCCTTGTTCCCACAGCGCCAGGGGTATTCCTGTCTCCGGCTCGTTCGCGCTGTAACACACGAGAGTTAAACTGCACGGAAGCAGCCAACAACCCGTTACCGCGACTAAACTCACCGGAGTCTCGCTCCCTCGCTGTGTCCTTGTAAGATCTGTGGTTATGTAACGCAGCACTCGCTGCGGAGTGAGGCGGACACAAACGCTGAGGAGAGCGAGATTTAATAAAGGGAATACCAAACCCAGGGTCAAAGAGAAAAGCATTGGTCAGATCAGTGAGGGATTAGCGAACGAAAGTTGCGTGTGCGAGTGTCAATTGCTAAGCGGGAAGACCGCTAGCAACCGCGGACAATCTATAATAGCAAATTCATAAACGATGCAGCGCTTTGGTGCATGGCGCTATAGTGAGCTATTTTTAAAACAAGCCCGCGGGCGACTCATGACGTGGGTGACCCCTGGTTTATTCAATATTGACGGCAGCCTAACTTTTTGATTGACAGCTAATTGAGCAATAGAACACGAGAGGGAGTGTGTTATCGTATGTACATGTCGTTACTTGACAACGCGTCCGCGGAGTGATACAGAGAACGAGAATACCGTGCTGTTATCACACATATCTGCAGGGTTAGAACACTTCTCAACCAGTCGGATTGTGAACTAACTGTTGTATAATTGGCGAATAATCATTTAGTGTTAGAAGGGGAGGGACAACTGTGAATTTTGATTGGACATAAATTTAAGTAGATTTCTCGATGGGACCAATTAGGTTTACAAATTTATATGTAATTCATTGGCCCTTTGGCGAGCTACTCGGAAAGGGGTGGCGAGCTACTGGTAGCTCGCGAGCGACGTGCTGGAGACCCCTGATCTAAGGCATGTTTTAAGTCTCCTATAAACTCCTCTCAGAGGTAGAGATCACCACGTTTTAGCTTCTGGGACCATTTCCTAAATTATGCTACCAACATCTGAGCATGTTTGATGTGTGCCCTGCACCTGAAGTAGCCCTGATTTCAATTCTGGATCCTCCTCTGCCATCTCCAGTTTGATCAAACCTCTGTGAAGGCATTGTAGCATTAGGCTCTGTATAGCCTGGGGATCCAGATTTTAAAAAGGCTGCAGCGTGACCAATGTAACACTTTGCAGGTTTGTGAACATGAGGCATCTGAATACGTTCTAGGTCTAAGTTTGTTGCCATAGCAGTTGCTTTTGCAAACAAGGTATCGACATGATCCTCAGTTTACTTGTCCTGCCAGTTGTTTTGACATGATCCACAGCCTCCAACATGCCTGAAGTGGTCTGTTTCCTAAGCTGTAGGGTGGTGTTCATCCACTCCAAATCCCTCATCAGGTGTCCAGCCATTTGTGTTCCCTTTTAGAAAACAACCATTAATTGCCCAGGTTGCAAGAGTCCACCTGGTAGGTCAGAGAGGTTTCAGAGGAATGGTGAAACCATGCTCTGATTTTGCAATTTCCTGGAAAATCACCTTGAATTTGCCAGATTGATAAAAGACACCCCCCAATTCATGCAGTTGTCATCCAGCAACCCAGGTCATCAGGGCTAATTTGTAACTCTGACTGTCTTATGTATGTTACATTTCTCCAGTGTCTTCTTCAACTTTCTAAGCTGGTTTTGAATATTTTTATGTTGCAATATTTGGCAGAGGATCTCCTTTAAGGAGGGGCTGTAATGGAAGAATCTTTGAACATTTTTTCCTGAAAACAGAGTGGATTTGATACGTAGGATTTGATTAGGTATGACAATCCCATTGGCCGAGGTCCAAGATAAGCTCCTCCTCTTTTGTGCTTTGGTGTTCAACTGTCTGTTTGCTCTCCCTGTCTGTTACTGTCTCAGAATCTCTCTCCCTGCTCGACTGTACTATCCAATATACAAACGAGAAGGCATACTTGGAGGAATATCTTAAATCTAAATCTTAAAATCTTAAATTAACATTAGGATGAAACTGCTGTGTTGTCATTACTTTGTCTTAATCATCAATATTTGCTCCTTTTCTCACTCACCTCCACATCACCTATTTTCCCAGACCAGTCAGCATCCTTATCTCTTCTTTACTCTGAAAGAAACTAAACAAATGACAAGAAAGAATTTGGATACACATACGAAGGCTAACAGGAGTATGTACATTAGGATTAGATTGCTGGCATTATTTGATTTCCACTATCAATATTTGCTCCTTTTCTTACTCACCACCAAGTCACCTGCTCTCCCTGACCTGTCAGCATCCTCATACTGTCCATCCGTCTTGACTCTGAATGAACCAGAGTGAGGAAAGACACGAACAGGAAACCAGAATGAACAGGAAAGACATATTTTCAGTAAACAACTGGTATTTCTTGCTCATGACTTACTGTGAGTGAAGGCTAGCAAAAACTACCTTCCCCCACTTGCATACAGCCACTTCAGCAAAGAAAAGGGAGCACTGAGTCAGGTTGGTGGACCACTGATGTGGAGGTGAACATGGTCTTCATATCCCCAAAGGTTTGGTCGGCAACTGCAGTTCCACAACACCTTCTTCCTGTCTTGTTCCTTCAAGAGGTCAGTTATGTGGTTGGCAAATTAACCATAGCTAATGAAGTTGTTGTTCAACCCAAGAAGGTGAATGAGATCTTGTGAAACTCACTCCTCAGCCTTGGTATAAAGGTGATGTTGGCACAGGCGTGTCAGGACAGCTGTTCCTTGTGTTCAGAGAGGGGGGGGACATCAATCATGTCACAAAAGATCTCATCCATGAATGCCTGAAACACAGGACTATTTTCAAGGCCATGTGGCATGACCAGGTATTCATGGTGCTCTGTTGCTATAACAAAGCAATACTCTATATGCACTTATCAGTTTAGAGAATACAGTGGCACTGAACAGTCATTCGTTACACGAGTAATCTCTGCAAGGGTATATTTCACCTTATTTTTTCTAAATGCTGGAAAAGAAGCCAGCAGCCACTGGGGATTTGGATGAAGTGAAACGCTGTATGTAAGAACCATATGGATGAGAGGTATGGTAGGTAGGGTCTGGCACCCTGGGGAGGAGGTCAGCTGCATAATATTGCCACCGATATGGTGAAGAGGTTGACCACTCCAGTGAAACTTTGGTAGAGTTGAGCGATGAAGCTTAGGTCAGGGGACTCAAGACTCTAAACAGAAGTAGACTGAACATGCAGATCCTGACATGTACAAGTATAAATGTATCCCCTTTTAGTAGTCTAGATGTGGCTCTATGAAGGTAGCTGAATTAATCCTCATATATGGCACACAAAACGCTTGGCACAACTGTCCAGAATATGCTGCACTGGGTCTACATTCAAACACTAAATATTTACATGAATTCTATGTTCAACAGTGTTTTAGCTCTGACAACTTGGATATGTTATGCTAATGTTGAGTTGTATCCTGTCCTCCTGATATTTCACTGCCTAATGCACATGGTAGTTATTGCTCCCCCTGCTCAGGCATGGAAACTCGACAGGAGTAAATGCATAAATATGATTCAGTCAAGCATAAATGTTTTTATTTCCTATAAAGAAGGTATCGGTGCAGTCTTTATGGACATATTTTCCTTGAATAATTACAATATTCATCAAATGTGGAAACAGTTTGGACATAAATGCAGAAGGTATCAAAGTACATTGCTGACCAATAATTAAAGAAAAACGATTTTCATGTTGATTATAGAAATAATTTTATGCCAGTTCTTTTTCAATTCTAAACAAAATACAAGGCTATAGTTGTCTACTTATTCAAATGTACTGTTTCACCTTCAACGTTATTTTTCTTGCTGTTTGCTGTTAAGGTATGGAAAATACAAATTAAATGTGAACTTCGGTTTCATGAACAACACAAAAACATTTCTAATGGCAGACATTTTCTAACAAGTCAAATGGTGAATAGCTGCTTTTAAATTTTAGCTAATATTTTAGTTCTTATGACCATGTACTGCTGCTGTTTCATATTGCTGGTAGCAGCATGTTGAACTTGGCATAGTATATAATCTGGGAACATACTAATATTTTGAACACACAGTGTACATACCAATAAGAATATTAGAGCAAGATACATACCATTTAGGGCCTTTGCATACTACACAGTAATACTATAATGTAGGCCTACATACCATATATTCATTTTAATAACCTTTAGTTATTAAAAGTTAGTTACACAATACTACTCTATTTCGTACAAAAATTGTACGTGATGAAAAAAAGTGATGAACCATTGCTATGTTAACATATCACTGCAAATTGTGACTTGGTTACCTTCAACAAGGGAATTAAACCTAGAATTGTTATGCCTGATATTCTGCCTCATTTACAAATATGGAAACGTGAGCTAAACTTGGCTGCCATGAGCTAGCTAATTACCTTGTTTACAACGGACAAATGCTAAGCTAGGAGACTACCATGGCTAGCCAAACAAAAATTACAATCTATTACAAATAGCTGTCTTATGAAAACAGTTAACATTTATTACATTTAATAATATTTAATTTTTGTATAAAGAAACATCTGTTCTCCTGCCAACATTGCTAAACCTTCATCATTGCCATTTAAAAAGAATTTCCAAACATGAGCAGTGCCCATTTTGCATTGTATTATGGGACAATAGTGTCCATCCGAACCATTAGAATCATTAGAAATGACTCAATTTTGACATTTACCACATACTACTACTGTACATGCTCAAGAACTAGTTGGATTCAATAATTAGTATGCAATCGAGATGCACCCACTATCCATTCTGGAAGTACATAAATAAGCAATTTTGGAAATAGCCCATGAGACTTGAAAGTCTGAAGAAGCTAAGTTTCTAGTAGTAGCAAATGCTAGAATATTAGGTATAGGTTTAATACCCATAGTCAGGGTTGCCAACTTTTGAAGATAGCTTGGAGTGAGATTTGAACCTGGAGGAGGTGGCGAATGTAAGTTGTTGACGGGGGGGGGACTAAAATGGACACAAATTAAGTGTTATATCGATCGCGATCTATCGATCGCCGGTGGTTGGCGCCAGAGCGAACTAATAACTCATTGAATCACAGATGTGGATCAGAGGTAAATAAACAAGATTTTTTTTTCCGGTGTGAGATATCGGAAGTGTGGCGTGAGAGCGTGTGAAAACGGTAAAATGCGTTTGTCTCACTCTCAATGCGTGAGAGTTGGCAACCCTGCCCATAGTGAAAGTGACAATGGCTCTGTTCGAAATAGCCTACTACATACTACTGGCGTACTGATCAAGCCCCAAATCAGTATCCAGTATGCAATATGTGACCAAAATGAAATTTTCCAGTACACGAATCATACCCGGATGACCGGGTACTACTACTACTTCCGCAAAATATTCCAGTACGCGAACAGAGCTATCTTCGTGGTGTACTGTAGAGGTCTGCGCGGGACTGCTTTTTTAATCCCGCTCCCACCCGCTCCCGCTTGTTTTAGACCCGCTCCCGCCCGCTCCCGCCAAAAAATCGCTTGTTTTAATCCCGCTCCCGCCCGCACCTGCTTGTTTTAATCCCGCTCCCGCCCGCACCGGCCAAAAAATCGCTTGTTTTAATCCCGCACCCGCCCACCACATACACATTTCTGTCGCCCCCGCCCGCAATCCTAATATGAATTGAATTAATTAGATTTAGTACTTGAAATTTTCTTATGTATTTATTAAAACAGCAATATAGCGATTGATCGCGCTGTCCCATTTCTTATCACAGTCCAAACACATCCCGTCAGGTGACGTACACCAACACTTTCTGACATGTATCACAACAAGCCGATTTCCATCTCCATTAATTACAATGGAATATGACTTCCATACATCAGACTTTCCTGTAGTTGGCTTAATTGTGGTGTATTCGCCTGTTTTAATAGAATTTTCCACAGCTGAAACTGGTTGACCGTCTACAGCAGGGGTCGGCAACCTATGGCACGTGTGCCACCATTGGCACACCGAGGCATAGTCACTGTCACGCGACACGCTGGACCAGCATCAGCAAAAATATATATTTTAATATAGATTATTATATTAATGGATTATACTTTCGCGAGTGACCGTAGCGCGCGACTCCGCACGCATACCTCGCGCGAACGGCGGAGGCGTTTAAACTTGGCGATCGCGATATAATACTTTTTGTGTCGATTTACACCCCCCCCCCCCCTCCTCGGTCAACAATTTAAACTCGCCGCCATAGTGGCACACTCATTGACTGGACATGTTAAAGTTGGCACTCCATGTCTCAAAGGTTGCCGACCCCTGGTCTACAGTCTCTGCCATTTCTGTATCAAAATGACAAAATGACGCACACTTCATGTTCACGTGATCAGTTGCTTAGCCAATATTTTGAATTAGTTTATTGCTTACTTACTGAATGATTAGTTGTTTTCGTCCTGTTCCTTATGCATGGAAATCATTGCGTTGTTATTATTATAATTTTCTAGACTATTAATTTGCGGGATTTTTCTACATGTATATGTGGTCCCGCTCCCGCATCGCCTGGACTAATTCAACTCCCGCTCCCGCCAATAACAATTAAATTCTGTCCCGCGCCGCAAGATATTCTGTCGGGTCCCGCGGGACCCGCGGGATTACCGCGGGAGTGCAGACCTCTAGTGTACTGCATCCCATTATGCAACGCTACGTTCACGTGACCCCGTAGTATGCTTTGCTTTTGTCGCATACTGGAAACTGTACTGCATACTACTACGAGGACCAGTATGCAGTATCCAGTATGTAGTAGGCTATTTCGAACAGAGCCAATGTCACAGCTTGAAATTATGCATGCTGGAAACACTTCATCACTGCCTGTTAGTGCTGAATTGAGCAATTGTCAATATTTTGCAGGTGGATATTATTTATTTATTCTCATTTTTATTCATCATGTAATTAAAATTATAATTATATCAGTGTCAAAGGATATTGTTATCCATTCTTGAAATCATGGGTGTCCTGTATGAATATGTGCTCAAGTCATTAGCTACCATGCTAGGTACCATGTCTGCCCAGAATATCACCAACAAACTGCTAGCTCTTTAGATTAATATATAATAATGAATTAGTCTGGAAAAGATATTTTCAACTTTTGTTTGCAGCCAAATTGGATGTAGAGAAATATCTTCCCCTATATGTTTTTTCAATGACTTTCACTTTTCAATCAAATCTCCATTTTGTCAAAGGCTTTTTGCTTGGTGAGATATTTCACCAGTCACACCTTGTTTGCTCTCAACCCTACAGCTTTGTGCAGGAAGCAGGACACACATCACTGAATACACAGTGCTCACTTCTTCTAATGTACTTCTCCACAGCAGACACTGATAATCCCACAGCAAAATACCACTGCAGCCCTTGTGAAGATAGTATCACAATCAGCATGAGTTGTCTCACCATTCCATAAGCAGCCACCAAACCATCAAACTTCAGTCATTGTAATGTTTCCATTCAGACTCTAGTAGATCAGAAAAACACAAATGAAAAATTCTATTACTTTTTACAGATATAATAGTGGGCAAGTAAGGACAGGCATTGGAAGTTACGTCCTAGTGAGTATAGTCAGCCTATAATATAAATATATATAATGGCCTAAGACAATCTGGAATCTTGGGAATTTTGCTAAGCAATACGTTAAAATCCATGAAATTCTTGGAATCCAAAATATCCTCTGCAAGCTTCACAATTGATTAACTTCAAGGTGACAACAGAAAGGTTGTATAAATTGAGATTTACTACTTTATGTCAATTTGTTAAGTTCCTCACAAGAGAAGTCAATCCAGTTGGATCCATTAATGCATTGAAGCATACTCTCAAACAAGAGAGAGTAATGTGGTTAAATCAACTAAACCATGGGGTCTAGGTGTAAGGACAATAGCTACCAGTATATGTAAGAAACATGCTCCTCCATGCTGTGTATTCTAAGACAGTTGGAGACATTCTCAACAAGTGTCATCATGTTAATATGAAACTAGTTGCAGAGCAATTTATCTGCAAATTTATTAACAGAACCATTAAAATAACCAGTCTTAAAGGATCAATGGTCAGCATGAGTTATTTCGTTGAATACCTTTGGACTTTCAGAATTAAGGGATGGTTATTTCCTGTGGCAACTTACTTTAGTAATAAAGGATACTGCATTAAAGATGTGTGTGCATTCTTTGTTGTTGCTATGTCACTGAAGTAGGGAAACCTTTTTCTAGGAAACCTCTGAGATCATTGGGGCGCAGACTTGATCTCCATTCTGGAACTTCTCTAGCTGTTAGCAATAATCAAAGTCACCATGCTGCTGAAGTCAGGTACTCAGAAGTCTTAAAAAATCCTTGTTGTCTTGAGTTTTGCAGTTATGTCTAGACTGAGTTGAAGAGAGCCAGTGTGATTGTGTAAAATAAATAAATAAAAATAAATAAATAAAATAAATAGAAATAAATGATAATGTACACTCCACCTTGAATTGCTAGAAAAGGGCTTGTATGTATGATTTCCACTCCCCAGATAGGAAGGTAAATTCTAAACATTGTTTAAATGAAGGGCTCCAATCAATCACAAATAACTAGATAGCAGCATACTATGTAATACTTATTTTAAATAAATACATTTAAAAATGTACAATGTGAATTGTAAAATAAACAACAAAGGTGTAAATGTATGAAAGGGCTCAATTGTCATAATTTAAAAGAGCTCTACAGGTGAAAAGTGTATGAAGGAAACCCTGACGTGAAGTACTGTGGGATTGTGTGATCCATAAACTGGACATCTGTGGTAACCATCATCACGAATGTGGACACCCACCTAGCGACTCCTGACGTGAATTGCACTTCAAACGAATGATCTTTAGCAAATTACTTAATTTGTTAAAGTTTGAGGCGGAATTACTGGGTTTCTTTTGTTTGATTATATTGTCGTTATTTGAATATGAAACGTTCCCTGATAACTGATGTAGTTATTAGGGTTAATTCAGGTTGTGGGTGATCCACCGTTTGTGTATGAAAATGAACCGTTTCCGTTTACCATGTATATCATCCGGAAGGGTGGGACGTGTTTAAGTTCTGCAAATAACCTCATAACTCCTGTTTCGTATGATTTTAGGACAGTTTCTCTCTTAGTATAAATTACGATTTTTGAAGTGCTGTGAGTACAAACATGTCACAACTTCATGGACATCACTTTTATTTTTTAGTTTAGAATATTTAGAGCCGTACACCTGGATCCATGCGTGCAAACACCTATCATCTGTGTGGTGCCTGTTTGACCGAGCCAGGATTACTTCAGAAGTTCCTCTCGGGAGTTTAACGACGGAATATTTGTTGTGCAGGTATTTCGTAATTCACTTACTTAATCAATTTATTGGTGAATTGCTGCACTTTCTACAAAATGGGCAAATGAGGTTTAGCCAATGTAGTTTAAACGCTAAGAAAACAAACTGTTTAAACTTTGTATTACTTGCCCCACATACCCGCTCCATGACGCGTACGTGTTTGGCACATGATTATTCAGAGTAATATTAATTATTATTAATATTAGTAATATTAAATAGATAAATTGTATTTGTCTAGCATTTCGGAACTGTAGACTTACCTTTGATAGTTACTATCATAGTTACTTTTACGACAGTTACTTTAAAAGGGGGAAGTAGCTGAGATCGTGTTGAATAGTAGATTTCGCATTGTGGCTACGGTTTAGATTTGCACGAGAAATGTGTATTCGGGATTTGCAGTCTTCACACACTATTTGTTTAGACGACGTTTAATAAACCAGAATGGATATGCAGTTAGCTATTTTACAAATGTTGGCGTTTGTTGTCGAGATAATAGGAACACGTAAAGGTCTTCGCGATTAAATATTAAAAGAAAAATCGTTCTATTTCTGTAGAAGTGTAAAAATCTGCGGAAGCCATTAAACATATGTGTATATGAACTGTCAAGATCGGGTAGGTAGGTTACCGTGAGATTACTGCTCATTGACTTACACATTGCGCTCTTAGTGTTTTCTGCTTTTGTTCAGCGGGATCAGATTTCTTTATTTCCCCAACAGAAAGTTGATGCAAACTGTCAGTTTCTCGAGCTGTGCGCGTTTATGGCGCGTTTCTACGGTGTGGTACCGCCTCGACTTCCCTCTGTTCTTCTGGGCTTTTTGGACTCCCATAGGAGAGGTTGTGGATATAACCTGGTGCTCTTTTGGTTTCACCTCCGTTGATCGTTCCACGCAAGTCGAAGCGATACTGAAACGTGAACACGCTGCTCTCACAACACTACAGCGCGACCTCGACGTGCCTGCAACTATGTGCTAGGGCACATTCGTGCTCTGACTTTAGACGTAAAAAAAACTTTGACATTTGTTCTCAAATTTGGTTCACTGGATCACCAAGTATAACTGAATATCTGCATTTTTATCCCATTACTATTAGCCAAGTATTTTTCTTATTATTTATTATTGATGGACACTTTTAAGGGTTGCAACATGCCACAGAAGATCTTCTTTAGCTTGAAATCATGTTTACTTTACAGGCTGTTTTTTGCAACTTGTTGATTCAGTTGGTCACTGGTTTTCAAAATGGTGCATTTTTTAAATAATTGATTAACTTCTGTAAGTATATATTTTAGAATTCCTTTAAACATTCTAATATAATATTTGATCTAAACTTAAAATGGCTGTTTGGTCAATTATATGGCAAAAGTTGAAGGCCTGCATGCAGGCCCTGGTCAACATTATATAAACTCCTCATGGAATAGCAGACATACTGCACTAAAACTGCTGTGATGTCCAAGGTCGTGCAAATAATCCATTATTGGCACGTGGAATAACCTACATATTGCTCATTAATTCTGGGTCATATTGCTTTGTTCTGCTTTTATAGAGGCACACTGAATGATTATTATTATGGATTACTAACTTCCTTTCCTTTCTCGTCATGGATGTTTTAAGAACATAGACTACTAAACATAATGTAACAAGTAGCAGCTAGGGGCTGAGAGTTTGTATCTTTTTCTGTATGACATCCATTTTTTTTTTATTGCATTACTGGTATCATGTATTCAAAAATGTAAACATTATTGGGTGTTTTTTTTTTTTTGTGGGGGGGGGGTGCTTGGAGTCCTTGTGGGTTTGGCATCACAAGTTTAAAACTTTTTAAATGGTGAGTTTCAGTTGGCAAATCCACAGACTGTTACTGTCTGTCCTATTCATCAAGGATTAGTCTTAGTTGGCATTTATTGGAGCGATGATTTGTGCCTCTTCAGTTAATAAGCATGTAAGTGAATCAGGCATGTAAATGAGTAATTTTAGCATTTGCGTCCTAAGTATTCATGTAATCATCTTGTTTTAGGCAATGTAGTGTAATGTTTTGGTCTTAATATTGCGTCCCATCCCAGCCTCAAGCCTGTGTTACATAACAATGGATCACACAGATTCCGCCTCCGTGGAATCTCTGTTTGGACACTGCTTTTATATCTCAGCTGTCTCAAAGCTTAACTTGTCAGCTGTACTGTCAGTTCTGTTAGTGCAGCATTGTTGCCACAATCAAAATGTTGCCACCCTAGCTTGCTTTGAAATTGTGTGAGTATTATAACTGACCGTTTCCAGTTCACTTTGAAGAATTTTTCGCTCCAATTCCACAGGCATCGTGTTGCCTCATTTCCACAAAGGCACCCCTAGGTCGGAGTGAGTGGGCAGACCGTTCACACCCTTAAAGGGCGGCTGGCCTCCCCACGGGGCACCATGAGTGTCCAGCCCAGGAGGATCCGTCTGAAGCCATGGCTGCTGGCTCAGGTGAGCAGTGAATCCAATACTGTTTTGTTCTGCATGTGACGCTTCCTTGTACTAAATGGAAAAGACCATATTATTGGGCCATTTTCACGACGCCTGACGCATCACTACATTACTATTCTGAGGTTTGCCAAGACGTGGTAGTGTTCCATGTAATGACACTATGTTAGCAACTGAATACATTTTTATTATAGTTTAGCAGTTTCTACGACTACTTATGTAGGAACAGGAGAAAAGTCAAACAGTTGGGGAGGAAAAATACAATAATGTCCTCATGGGCTAGTGTCCAATCATCTCATATTTCCTATCCATTTTGTACAATTTCTTTTATGCTGCATAGACAATGCGCTGGACTGCAGAGTTTAGAGTTTAGAATTTTCCAGATTCAGTTTATTAACTCATTACCAGGTCCCCTTACCAGTTAAACTAGGTCTATCAGGCCTTAGTAAATACTAAACTGTGGTCTAGCCCTTCAGGACATGTGGCATTGTTTCTTAGTAAACCTAGATTCATTTTCATTCCCCCAGGTGAACAGTGGGAAATACCCAGGCCTTCACTGGCTTAGCAAGGAGCGACGCTTGTTTCAAATCCCCTGGAGACATGCCACACGCCACCTTCCCACCCTGGAAGAAGAAAACACTATATTCAAGGTAAGGGCTGCTAGCTGTGATGCCTCTCTGTTTTCTATACACCTCCAATTTTATTTTTGTATTAATCTCCTTTACAGAAATATCCTCACAATAGAATTTGTATGTAAAGTTCTGTATATATGCACTGCTGGTCAAATGTTTGAATATAAATATTATTTATTTTTAATATTTTCTACATTTTAGAAAAATAGTGAAGGTATCAAAATAATGAAATGCTATGTTAAACCAAAACAATAGTGGCTTTAATAGTGGCTGTAGATTATAAAGTTCTTCAGAGCCACACATTACTGGACAGTTTGGAATGATGCTCTATATGCTCTTGGTAGGTTCTCTTAATAAATAATAATAATAATAATTACCAAATAGGGTTCCTGCACTACGTGCTTGAACCCTAAAAATAACCTTTATTTGTATATCAAATAAATACACACATACACACATGCAACTCAAAGCACTTCACAGAACTTATAAACAAAATAAATAGAAGAAAAATGCCATAATTATTACAATAAATTGTAAAAAAAAAAAATGTAATAATGATAAACCACTGACATTCCTTAACTAAACCAGCTTCATGAGGCAGCTACATATGATGCCCTGAAGACATTCTCATTTAGACTGAACACTTGTCCTTTAAGACAATAAGGAATTGTCCAAACTGTGTCCAAACTTTTGACTGGTAGTGTGTGTATTTAAGTTGATTATATATCCAGTCCAAATGGAATGGATATATAATCATCATCATACATCGTACTTGTGTATATATAATAATTATATATTTTTATTATTATATATGATATATGATGTATAATACGGTAGTAGTATGATGAATTCATGCATGTTAAGTATCTTTATGTTGAAAGGTCAGCTCGAAGTGTTTATTTGCACAAGACAAACTTGTCCTAGAGCAATCCTGTCTGAATCCTGTCGGCCTAATACCAGTGATTCACCTTAATATCTGTGATGGGTGTGCTAAAAACAAATTTTTCATACTTTTATCTTCGTCACATTAACCGTCTCCGTCCCTCTTTCACTCCTGACAACACTGCCATCTTGGTTAATTCCCTGGTCACTTCCCGCCTGGACAATTGTAATTCTCTTTTGTTCAGTCTTCCCCTCAAATCCCTCCATAAGCTACAACTGGTTCAGAATGCTGCTGCCCGTGTCATATCTAGAACCCCATCATATTAGTCATGTTCTTCAGCTGCTTCACTGACTCCCTGTTAAATCTCGCATTGATTATAAACTCCTACTTCTCACATTTAAGCCTATCCATCACCTCGCCCCTCCATCTCACTGAACTCCTAAACATTAACAGACCCAGCCTCACTCTCAGATCCTCCTCGTCCATCAGTCTCACTGTTCCCCTGGCCAGTATGAGCACCATGGGGCTAAGAGCTTTCAGTCGCTCAGCTCCCCGTCTCTGGAACTCTCTTCCACCGGACATCCGAAATATTGATTCCATGGATGTTTTTAAATCATGCCTCAAAACGCACCTGTTTAGGACTGCATATAATCTCTAGTCTGCTCCCTTGATTTTGTTATTTTAAAATTGCATCCTTGTTTTTTTGTTGCTTATGTTGTTTGTTTGTTGTTTGTTCTTTGCTTTGATTTTATTCTTTTATGTTCGGTGACCTTGAGAGTCCTGAAAGGTGCCTATAAATAAAATGTATTATTATTATTATTACTATCATTCTAGGATTAACAGCAAGCTATAATTGGAACATGTAGCACAACAGGATAACCACCGTATTAAATTATGGGTCGTATCAGATAGTCCACCCAGTGATGACTTTTTTGATTTTACAGAATTCCTTTTTGTTTGGTTTTGGATTGCCTTCTTGCTCTCATGAGCATAACTTGCAGTTAAAAATCATTTCAACAAGGGCCTATTAGGATTTTATCAAATGAGAGGTGACTCACTTTAGTCTTCCTTATTCCTTAGTCGATCTTTAAGCCATTGTATGGGCCCTGGGGGTAAACCAGAGGCAGAACACCAGCCTGCTCTGGGTTCAGTCAAATGTGAGAGAAAATCAGGTGATTTTTTTTGCTTTATTTAAATATGTATATATTTTATTTTTGGTGTATGATTTGGTGATTTTTTTTTGGATTGATACTCTGCTTCATAGAATACACTTACCGGTACTAGCAATGTTAATTTACTCAAAATACCCAAAGAATGGCATTACCTTTAAGATATGCAAAACAACCAGTTACTCACAAACATACCTGCAGTAGACGTTTTGAGTAGTTTTAGGATTTGTAATGAGTAGTGTGGAAACATCAGGTGAGTTGCCTTTTGCAGCCGTTTCATACACTTGCTTTCCTGCTTATTCTAGCTGTTGACTGAGTGGCTTTTCAATCACATTCTCAAGAATAGCATTGCAGAACTAAAAGTGGTGTGAGTTTCGATTCCACCCGTGGTGTGTGCTGCAGTAGTTGGTTAGAAGAGGAAGTCCTGAGGCCCCAAAAGTTAGAAGACCTTCTAGAACATCTGTACTGTGCTAATCTCATGCAGTTGGTCTGAATCCTGGTTTGAACAAAGTTTACAAAATATATTTACATTTACAATCGTTTTGCAATCATATTTTCCTGGCATAACTATTCTGTAGTTAGTCTTCTACTTTATATTAAATAAAACTGTCAAACAAAAAGAATGAAAATTGTCAGACTAACTTGATGACAAATGCTGTAATGACATTGGAGAAGCAGTGTGTGGGTTGATTCAGATTCCCAGCAATTGCTATTACCTCCCATTCCTCTCTGTACAGGCTTGGGCCTTGGAGACGGGGAAGTACCAGGAGGGCGTGGATGAGCCAGACCCAGCCAAGTGGAAGGCCAACCTGCGCTGTGCCCTGAACAAGAGCCGGGAGTTCACTCTGAAGTATGACGGCACCAAGGAGACCCCAGTGCAACCGTACAAGATCTACGAGGTGTGCGACCAGCCTATGAATGGAGGTAAGCTTTAATGGCAGGAGGTGCTCGGGTACAGCAGGAAGAGAAGGTGGAGGTGTCGTTAATTCCTTGTCTCTCATGCCCTTTTAGATGGAGTCGAGGAGGAGGAGGAGGAGGTGAGGTGCTCGGGTGGAGTGGGTGAAGATTTGGGGGTGTGTTGCCAACATGGCATTGGTTTAGTCGGATGTAGCAAAGTTGGCCTTGTTACCTTTCTAACTCATGGCTCGAAATAACACTCATTCTTTCTCCGTGTTCCCCTTTGTCTTTCTTGAAGCTGCCAAATGTTGAACACCTTTCAATCAGTAAGTTTGTTTTCTTTGTTTCTATACATATAAATATTACATTGTGTGCTTGAACATCATTTGATCTCTTTTGACATGGCAAAAAAGAGGAAACATGATTGTTGAAGTAGCACCTAATTTGGGGTTTTTTGTATTTTGACATAACAATCTTCTATTTCCTACGACAGACCCTCGAACTGGTGAACCTCCAAGCTACCAGGCATTTCCACCCAACACAGTGGACCCATTCCTCGTTCCTGTCATAGCCCCCAATTTCACTGGCCAAGGCCACATAGTTCCCACTGTGAAGCAGGAGGATTTTATACTTGGGGAAGCCCTTCCGAATGGACTTGGCATGAGTACGAGGGTCATACCCTCGCCCGGTGTCCCACAAGCTATGAGCGTTCAGGGAGCCATCGTGGACAGTCCCATGCAGGAGGTGCAGCCCCAGGTGGAGAGTCATGTGACGCCCTGCATTTCTGACCTGCTGAGCAGTCCTCACATGCTGCCGTGTAAGGAAAGCTTCTTTATTTGATCAGGCCACTGGGATAAAATGTAGAACTAGATTAAAGTGTCTGTAGCAAACGCATGCCGATTCTACACACGATCTCCACACACACTGTGCGTATCTTCTAACCCTGAGTGTCCTGTGGCTTTGTGATTTTGGATGTGGAGTGGATTCAGAAGATTTTCAAGCTCCAGAGCTTAGGTCTGGATACTGAATACATAAATGGAGTATCTTTCAAAGCATTCTAAGAATTACATTTTTCCAATTTTTTTGTAATGTGTGTAGATTGATCATCATCCATTTTAAGATATGTGAAATATACCACAATATGGAAATCTTGAAAGTGTTTGAAATTTTTCTGTAGGGACTGCATATATACAATAGAAGTACTACTTTTAAGTTAATCTAGCAAATATATGAGTCCATGTCATTGGAATGCAGTTTTCAGATCCCTGTTCTCTAGCTAAGGAAAATGCCATACTGAATTTTCTTATCTACTGCCATTAGACATACATCAGTTGCTCTAAACATAGATCATGTGGAACATGGCTGAAACATTTTCATTAGCCTAACACTTTAACCACAGCACATGGAAAAGAGTTTGTTCACAAGTGTCTCAACCTTGGCAAGCATCTCATTAATTAACTCGTGGGAATTTGTAAAGGTGAGCTGTGTTGTTTGACTGTAAGAGCTGCTTGACCATCTTATCAGTTTATCTATGGATCTGGTAGCAACGATTTCACAGCATATTGGAAAAGACAAATATATTCATGAAATATACCTGGGTTGATGATGACCAAATATTTGCTACAGATTTATGCTTTACATTATGCACAACAAACAGTAGTTTTTAAATGGTATTAAAAACAAATTATGTCTTTTCCTTCCACTTCTATTGTCTGTTCTAGTAACTGACCTTGATATCAAGTTCCAATACCGAGGCCGCCCGGTTGGCTCTCTGACCGTAAGCAACCCCCAGGGCTGCCGGCTGTACTACGGTAACCTGGCCCCGACGCCGGAGCAGGTGGAGCTTTTCGGGCCCGTCACACTCCACCAAGTGCTCTTCCCTGGCACTACTGACATCCAGAACGAGAAGCAGAGGTTCTACACAGACCACCTCCTGGATGTCATGGACCGAGGCCTGATCCTGGAGATCCAGGGGCAGGACATCTATGCCATACGCTTGTGCCAGTGCAAGGTGTTCTGGTCCGGTCCAGGCGTACCCGAGAACGGCCCGCCCAACCCAATGGAGAGGGAGCGTAAGATCAACGTGTTCAGCCTCAACAGTTTCCTACATGGCAAGTGGAGTTGTGTGCCTGAGCTTTCACATTGTATATAAACATTGTACATTGTTTCATTTTCAGCTCTCCTGTGTTTCATTGTGTGATCAAGAAGTCCCTAAACAGGAAGGAAAAATATATAAATCTTACATTGTATGTCTTTAATGGATCATAAAATGGCTTGTGGTCCTGACAGGACTCATCCTGTACCAGAAAGGGGAGGCGCCAACCCCACCACCTTTTGAAATATACTTCTGCTTCGGGGAGGACTGGCCTGACCGTAAGCCCAAAGAGAAGAAACTCATTATTGTCCAGGTGTGCAAACTTCAATTCATTCTCGAAAATGTGTGTCTTAAGAATTCCTACTTCATAAAACCTAAGGTGTGCTCCAATTACATTTGTTCACGTTTGTGGTGATTTCCATTTGTAATGATTGATAGAACTGCGTGTTTGGTGGCCACTTTAATGACTGAATCATCAGAACAAGAACAGCCACAGCTTATAGGAAACCTTTTGTTGTGTGTTTTTTAAAGCAGCAGACCAATTACTTCATGGAATGTAGACACAGCATTGTGCAATTTCCACAGTGCAATGGCTGGGATGGGATGGATAATTGCCATTCGAATATTTGTTGGGTAATGCTAGTCAGATGTTTGTGTTGAATCTCCTTCCACCTTAAACCATGGAGCTACTGTCCTCCTAATTTAGCACTCTGAAGAGTCTGATTCACTTCTGATAGAACATGAGTGGCTCTGATTTTCTGAGGGTTATGAAGCTGAAAACAACTTGTATCAGCGATTCGTGATTGGTGATGGTGGTGTCGTCCCATCTCTGGCTAACCTGCACTGAATGTGTTTCTCATGATGCTGCACTGGTTCTCTGGTTCCTCTGTTTAGGTGGTGCCTGTGGTGGCGAGGATCCTCACCGAGATGTTCTCTGGTGAGCTCTCGTGGTCCACGGACAGCATCCGCCTGCAGATCTCCAACCCTGATCTGAAAGACCAGACCGTGGAGCAGTTTAAGGAACTCCACCGGCTGCTACAGAATCAGCATGCTCAGGGCACTTGGGCTCAGAGCCTCCAATAACACCCCCGGGACGCTCACCTGGGTTACGGCCGTGGCAACTTGCAACCGTCCAATGGAGGAGGACCTAGCTGCTCCGCCCTCAGACCAGAGTGCCTTGGGGCTTAGCTGCATTTTGTACATTATTCAATACTGGCCTAATTTATGGAGTAATCTACACACTGGAGAACGACGTGCACTTAAATTCATGTTTCAGCTTGACTAAAGTGGTTCATATTTGACCACACAAATGTACAGAGACCCTGCCCTTGAAATGTTTTGATCCTGCAGTGATGTAGTGCACTAAATGCATAAGCAAAAACCTGTTATTCTTGTGGTTTGAAAGGTGGGTAAATTGACACCTGCCAGTTTGGTATGTGTATATTATACTGGATGGTAACGGTACTCCAACATGTATTCCAGTGCTGCATTATTAAAACAGACACCTCACTAATATTTCCTTTGGGACTAATCTTAGGCCAGACTCGGGCTAAGAGTTACTTTCCCACTCAAAATCTCTCCAGCACTAGATTTACTCTTTATCTGGAGACTGGACCATTATATGGTATTGTGTATCACTGCTCAACTTTAGTGCTTGTATCTTCAAAGATGAGTTTTTTATCCTTTAATCATCCTGACTTGAAATGTAAATATTTGCTTTTTGTATGCCTCAGTTTTTGTTTTAATATTGTTTGTATTTCAATAAATACCATAGCAGTATTTTTAGTGCGGGCACTTGATGCTCCTCGGTAATTCACTTTTTCCTTTCCAGGACTTTGTTTTTGGCCTTTAAGTGAGTACTTTTGTCGGCTCTTTGAGGAACATGACCTGAACATACACTATTACCACAGTTCTGTAGGTCTGAAATAAGATTAGTGCAGTATGTGGACTTGAAGCCATATGTAACATAAAATAACAGTAACTATTTCAATAAATGTATTAACACCTTTACAGCTGACTGTCGGAGTTGTCATTTAATGCTGAGGTATTAATCAGGAGTACCACTTTGATTTGGCACAAGAGTACCAACCCAGTCCTTGGGCCCCACTAGACCACATTTTTTGCTCCAACCCAGCTCCCAACACGCCTGAACCGAGCTATTAATAACACTGAATATTTGCTACATGTGTACTGGGAGCAGGGACAGTGCAAAAATTTTGGCTGTCTTGTTATATCTGAAGACTGGGTTAAGAAACACCCAGACCACAGTGTTCGAGCATTTGCTCATTCTGGACTTCATGAGCAGTCTTCAATACTGATTAATACTTTATGGATGACTTGACAATGACCGAATCCCTGGATATTTTAAAATCTAGGGCAGGTGCTGTTGCTCCCTGAATGTGAAAAGGTGTAAAGGAATGAGGAAGTTCCTAGCCCATTGTCCATGTGTCACCCACACAGAAGAAAAACCACCTGGACGTGTATTTATGGATGAAAGAAAAACCACCTGGACTTGTAATTATGAATGAATGAAAAACCACCTGGACTAGTATTTATGGATGAAGGTGAGACATCGAGTGCCCATGACATTCATTATTATATGTATTCATTAGTGTGTGTGTGTAATTTTTTATATATATATTTTATATATAAACTCTTTGATTGGTCTGACTTATAATGTAAATATAATTGCTTTTGTATATATATTAATTTTACTGTTTGTATTTCAATAAATATGCAATTGAGGCTGCAGGATTCACTTGCTCCCTGTTGCTCCCTGGTAATTCAGTTTGTGCTTTGGATTTCAGTGCATGTAGTGTTCACTATGGTAAATTTGCAATGTTCATGGTCAATGGAATTGTTTTTATGCAAAGACTAATGAAAACAGGCAGTGGACATGAACCAAGGCTGAATGCAGTTTTCCTTTTACCTTAATGTAAAGTACCTGTTGTCAGTGTGAATTTGTTAGGCCAGGAGTCATATGAGGGTAGGGTTGCAGTACACATTAACATACATGGCTTGTAAAAAGAGCAGATAGAGAGTGAGAGAGGTTGTGTTTTAATTAAAGATATTTTGGACAGACCTGTTAGGCAGGCGAAATAATCTTTTCAAAAATTAATCCATGTCAATCTAGAAAAGACCTTGCACATATGCTTGAGGCCTAAGGAAATTTATGCTTGATGGAGATCGGGGGGTCAGGGATCCATGTTTGTATGTTGTGATCCATGTTTGTGTGTTTGTATGGTGAACCGAAATATTTTCACTCCTAGTGTAATTGTTCTAGTATACTTGTATGTCATTTTGGTGGAACTTTTCCATACTGTACATAAGTGTCCCCCTCTCCAGGAGTGGCTGGACTCTGAAGTTTCTGAAGATGTTTCTAAAGCCAATGTTAGGCCAAAATTGTATACCTCTGCATTTTAGAAGTAAAACTGTAATAAAATACTCATTCATACTTACTTTACTTACCATCATTGCTTGATATAAAAATTCAAAAACTAGATCAGAGCTAGTGTAAAAGGCACTGCAATGTCCACCTACTCTAGTTTGTGGAACAAAAAAATGTGAACAGTGAATGCCTGCCTGGTTTCTACCATGTACACGACGAGGCCTGTGACAAGAAATGAAATCTGGTCAAACAGGTTGAGAGAGGGATATGGCCGGGGGAGGGGGAGGGGGAGAAGGGGGGGTGGGGGGTGGAAGCGAGGAGTCGCCGTGGACGACGTCCGAAATGATGCTCCGACACAGCCACCTTTGCTCCTCACTGCGGTTTCGCTTTTATTGTTCTAGAGGTGGCTACACACTGCCAGAGGGGACTGGCTCCTCTCTGGGACAGGCAACGCCAAAAAGGTGGAAGAACAAAAAAATATATATATATATAAATCTGACTGCCAGTTCATCTCATGTTACCTTCATCTGGCAATTCATAATGGTAAAACTTCCGCCAGCATTAAAAAGGTCAAAGGTGACACCAAATCTCCCAGCATTCCCCTTCCACTGCCATGTTGTCGCCGCAAGCTGCTGCTTCTCCCTTTCAGATGGCACGACAGCAACGGCGAGTTCGGATTCCTAAACACACGTCCATGAAAATAAATCTCTCCATTTCTCTTTTTAAAAATGTACAAGTCTGTTTTTTTTTTGTCTACAATGCGTTACGATTGGCAACCAGGCACATCCTTTTTTTTTTCTTTTTCCATTTTATGGTCTTCCAGAAGATGGGTGTAAGCGTTCCCACACTCTTCCCCCAGCAAGAAGCTTGCCACTCCCTTTCTGTAGCCATGGCACCGGTGTGCTTAGCAAGGGGGCAAAGGGAGGGGGTGGGCTCGTCCTTTCGCACCCTCGAGGCGTCTTCCTGGGCCCCCTGTCACTCCAAAGCTGCGATGCGTCTCATTGGGCTTCCAACGGTGCCAAGTCCCACCCATCCTTCATACAGGAGTTCCCTTTAGTTTCTCAAAACAGACATTTCTGACCCCCCTTGGTCGTCACCTCTGAATGTTTGCAAACAAAAGATTTGACCTGCAAAGCAGGTGAGGGCGGGAAGGGTTAGAGGGTAGAAATGGGAAGAAACCATCACTTGGAAATGCGCAACGAGTTTAACAATCAAGTCTTTCGACAACACAAGTAGTGTTAAACAAGATTTACAGCTCTGTGGTCTTACCTGGCGCTGCGGTGTGGCTGGGTGAACACAGCTATCGGTAAAGCCTGGTGAAGTCTCGCACTGCCCAGCAGACCTGCTTACACTCCTCCGCACTGCACACAGTGCCAACAGACACATAATGCACACAGTCATTCATACTTCCGAACAAGCCAACGGCAACCAGCTCCGATAAGAGGCGCGTTCCGCTAAAGGCCTAAGGCAACTCCCGTAAGTGCCCAGGGCATGAGAGCACTGGTGTATGCCTCTCACCCTGCTATGACCACCGTGTACACCCCGTCACTGCACGTGTCTCCCCCAGTGCAACCGCGCTGCGTGCCAGGGCCGAAATCGCACCTTCTACCCTGACGGAGACTCGCCCCGAATGAGGGGTGGGGGTATTGGGTTGGAAGGGGGCGGAGATGTGCGGTGGAGCGCTGCTTCAGAAAGGCGCGCACCTCTGCACCTGCCTGGGCTTGCCCACGGTGAACTAAGCTGAACAAGGCAGGACGCAACTGGCTCAAGGCACCGAGTCTGACGGGATGGGACGTCGTCACGCGCCCAGGGCCAAACGAGCGCCACGCCTATTTGCACATATTTGAGGTGCAATCCAAGAACAGGCTAACCATGCACTTTAAAAACCCGACCGCTCGCCGTCACGTGGACGCGACACGGAGAGGCGTGGGTTACTGATCCGTCGTGTAGTCTACACATCCATGTGTAAATAACACTGAAATTGAACTCACCTTGTGACCTGCTTGTGAAAGTCTGTGAGCTGCTTATGAGTGACTGTTACGGCTCCTCCCGACATCTCCTTCGGCAGTCCCTTCAGCGCGGCCTCCAACCACCGACAGAAGGTCTAGATGAGACAGAAATATTTCAGCACTGACTGTGAGACACAACTATGAAACCCTAGTACTGGGGGTCTTTCGTTTCAAGACTGACGACAGAAAAGAAAACAGACGCTAAAAAAAGTAATAAAAATCTTCAGTGCCCTCTAGTGGTTGTAAAAGGAGTAGGAACAAACTAAATGCAGTTTGAGAATCGGTGCAAGTGACAAGTGTGAAGCGCAACTTTTCCCACTGCTCCCCAACATGAGTGCGAACATCCTTTCCTTGAGCAAAACGAGTCTGTGTGTGTGTGAGGGAGGCGAGTTACACACTTGGTCCACCAGGTCCTTCTCGTTAAAACAACCACTCGCCACAACCACCAGTACCCGTTTGTAAACACCATACACGAGAGCCTCTGGTACGTACCGGCCGGTCAAACATCATGATCTCCCAGAGCACCTCGGCCACGTCGGGCAGTGTGTATGAGGGGAGGCAGAAGCAGCAGGTGTGGATGAGCTGTGTGACCAGCTGCTGCCCGTGCTGCTCCATGGCCTGGCCAATGAGACGCTTCCGCACCTCAAAGTCGTCCTCGTGCTGTGATGGCATGAGAGAGACAGAAGATGAGAATGTGTTCAACACTCACAGCAAAGCTCTTTAGTAACAGAAGTGTTTCGGCGTCAAAGGTCAGGCTTCGCTGAAGGGCTTAGCCACTCACATCGTTTGAGACGCCCGTGTGAATGAGGTCTCTGACAAACTTCATGACGCTGCAGTTGGCGTCCCGGTGGTCCAGGGATGTCGCAGCGATGGCACACTGGATGATGTGGACGATGATGTTGCTGCTTAGCAATGTGACAGGACTGCGCTGGACAAACCTGAAAGGGGAGGTGGAGAGGACACAAATGGTATTGCCACGGTACATCAGTCTTACTCTACCAGCTGAACACATCCTCGAAATGAGTGCCAATTCTACTAACTTACTAATTCTACTAATTATTCTAATTAATAGATACTGACTCCTGGGTCGACAGTCAAAATTTTGGTAAGTGCTCAGGAGCAATGTGAAGAGCTCCTGGGATTGGAGAAGACACAACCAGAGCGGCCTACACCACTGTCATTTACCAAGCAATCTTACTGAAAAGCCCAACAACTGGTTGTGGAATGTGATTCAGGCAGTGCTCGTTGACGGCAACCACAAAAATGCAATTAGCGTGATTCATTGCATCTTAATGTCACTGGTTGGCAAGTGTCAGGAAAACGTGGGAATTCTGGCCACCAGTCTCGTGTGCGCGCACACACACGCGCGCACACACACACACACACACACACACACACACACACACACACACACACACACACACACACACACACACACACACACACACACAGATCTGGTACCTCGTAGCAAGTCTGAACAGGTCGTCGACGGTGTCAGGATGGTTGCGCAAGCCGTTCGGCTGCTCCAACAGCTGGAAGGTTGGCATACACAAGGCCTGCGTGGGGCACAGGGGTGACGCGTCACAGCTCAGCATTTAGGAGGCCATTAGAACGGACGAAAGCTCGTGGTATTATTCTGTCTAATGAACACATCTGGCTTTAAGTTATGGTGCGTATGTGTATTGGGGTGAGGGGGGGGGGGGGGGGGTGGGTCACCTGTAGCATGTCCAGTAGACCTTGTCTGCAGCCCTCCTCCATGCCATATTCATCCACCAGGATGCTGCCCAGGTACAGGAAGCAGGAGTGAGGATAAACCTGGTACACATTCACCATCTGGAACAGACAGAGCAGTGTCAAACACACATGCACAGCTACAGTCTATGGGAGCAATGACTTTGGCAGAGTATCAACACCGCCCCCCCTCTCCCCACACACACATTGCATCAATGTTTAAAACTGTACTGTTAAAACTCCCATCTCTCTTCTGAGGGCCTCTTTTCTGCTGTCTTACGAGGAAACAATTAGACCTTGTTAAAATAACTGATTTATTCATATGCCATATCCTATGTCATCCACCTGACACTGACCCACCTGGATAAAATAAACACTTATGCATGAAGGCTGTTTCCAGATTCCAGTGCAACACGATATTTACACATCACACAGTAAGGCTGAGGCTGAACACTCTCTGCAGCTGGCACCGTCTGCCTGGGAGACCCCAGCGGGTCAGAATGGGAAAGGTCATGTCCAGCAGCACCACACTGAATGCAGGAGTCCCTCAGGCCTACGTGCTCGGTCCACTGCTGTTCTCACTGCAGCTGTCTGACCGCTCTGTGCGAGCGGCGGAGGGGATGGTCCTGCTCTCTCCACCCACCAATCAGCACCTCCCACCACAAGCGCCACATCCACAAAGCCACCAGCATCCCACCTGTCTCCATCTCTTCACCCTCCAGCCTTCTGCTCATACTGGGACAGCCACTGCACCAACACCAGATGCCACAGCTGCTTCCCAGACGCAGAGGATGGCGTAACACCCGAGCGCAATTCCCACCTCCCCAACACCAAAACACCCACGCACCTTTCTTACATTTCTATGATCATTCTTGTATCTATTGTATTTCCTGCCTCTTGTTCAACCTCCTCAGACTTTTGTGTTATGTATTCTTGTAGTCTAGTGCAGGGGTTCTCAACCTTTTCTACCTTACAGCCCACCTGTTTACAACTAGAAAGTGTCAAGGCCCCCAGGAAAAAAAAATTTACTTTTGTGTAAAACTGTTTTTAGCTTTTATTACTAAGTGCTGACACTGAAAACTTGAGATTTGGGTTATCACAAAAACGAGCAGTAAAGATGCGTTGCTAACATCCGTTGACTCGTCTAGCTGCACAACATAACGTGGACTTTCTTTAATTCTGTATATCAGCCCCCATGTCAACAATCCATCTAATTATACTATCATTTGAAAGCGGTACCTTCGGTAGTTTTTTATTTGCCGCGGCTTCCTCAGCCATCTCGAGGCACATATCCACAGCAGCCGGCAGCACCAATTCCTCAGCGATCGTAAAAGCGTTTTTACTCCGTGCAACATGTGTGGCTACGAGGTAGCTAGGTTTCAGGGCACATTTGGACAGCGATGTGAAGAAAACAATTGTTTTCTTTTGGAGCTGCAGTTTGTTAACATCACTTCCCTCCCCCTGCGCAAATCCATATTTGATATAGTTTGGGTCGTATTTGCGGATTTTTTACTTTTCCTGAAGAACAGGTTCACTTTTCTTGTGTCCTTTCAAAAACTTCTCCATCTCGTTAGCTAGCTAGTTAACTGTCTGGAAAAAAGGGTGCAGTGGCCTTGAACCAATGACGTTTAATTGTAATTACTTCTGGGCTTTTTTTCTTAGTGTAGTTTTATATGAATGATTATAATTTGAACATTATTAATCTATCAATTTTAATCGTTCTAAATTTAAACATTTTTAAGGTGTACTTTTATGATTTAAAGTGCTCACTACAGACTAGTAGCTACCTCAGAGGATGACCCTGCGGACCCCTAGAAGGTGCTTCGCAGCCCCCTGGTGGTCCGCGGCCCACCGGTTGAGAAACCCTGGTCTAGTGTACTATGCTGCTGTGCCACAGACAATAACTTGCATTTCATTCCAAAGTATATTGCAGAAGGGCATAAAACTGTGTAGATCTTCCTTTAGTCCAATAGCAATTCAAAAAATAAATAAATAAATAAGTAAATAAATCCTTAGTGCTTTAAGTGGTAGGTAAGTGGTAAGTGGAAGGGCACAGTATGTCTGGTATCATGTTATGTCCTTATTACAGTGTCATGACATGACTGGCGATGCATAATACTGAAACCATTAGCTCACTTTCAGTAGTTTGATTTTGCATTCCAGATCATCAGTTGTTGTTCTCAGCATATACTAGTAGCTTAAGGTTTTTTTGTGTTAGTTTTACTATGAATTCTTCAGTACAAGATTTCTGCAAGAAAGCTGAATCGGACTGGAGGTGTTGCTGTTGGCTAAACATGATGTTGACCAGGCAGAACAATGTGTGCATTTCTAATAAAATGTATTTGTTGTCTGTCCTCATTGTGCAGCTCTCACTTCCAGAAATTCAGTAATATAAACTGATAATCGATGTACTCGTTGATTCAATGATAATTCTTATTCACTGTTAATTAAAGATGTCCAACATATGATTAAGATACAAGTTTTGTTAATTAATCCTTTCCAATAAATAATTTTAACAAGCAAAATTAACAAGCAAACTTAAGAATAAATTTTGAAACTAAAAATTACCCAAAACAAAACAAATCTGGATCTCAGATAAAAACCACATACCCACACCTCAAAAAACAGGATGCCAGTTACACACTCTCACTCAGACGCACACACACACACACACACACACACACACGCACGCAGGCAGACACGCCCACGCACCTGTGTGACGAGCGGCTGCAGCAGGGAGGCGGAGCCTTTGCCCACGCAGCGCACGGCGAACCTCAGGCAGCGGCAACAGCGCTCCACGATACGATTGTCCGCCTGATGGGTGTTCAGCGTCTCCGACAGCACGGGCCAGATCTGGGGACACACCCCCACCAACGGACAAATCACACCACGCACTGACGGTGCACGGGCGCGGCGAGAGGCACCGTCACCGTAACCTGACCAGGTGGAGGTAGAGGTCTTTACCTCCTGGATGACTTTTTGACAGGGGTGAGTCTGCCCGTTCTCCACGATGGGATTTGTGTGTCTACAGCAATTTGAAAGGTGAGGAGTACAAAACAAGTTTAGGTTCAACTAGGAAAAAAATTTGCCCGTCCATGTGATAAAAACTATATTCCAAATGACACGACTGATGTGGAGACTGTGGACATGTTAGTTGGAGGGTAGGTGGTGCAGCCTGACCTGAAGATGACTGCGAGTCTGTCCAGCCATATTGTGGGGTCAGAAGACTTTCCATTACTGGAGTCCTGAGACAGCAGCTGGTTAAAAAAGAGCACACACACACACACAAAAGCATGCACACGCACACATACATACACACAAAACCACGCAGACACCAACACACACTTGAATACTGGTACCCCATTAACAATATCTGACAAAATCAGGACAGTTTTCATCCCTCTGACACTAACACACAGAAGAGACTTAAAGACAGGAGCACAAACCTTCTTCAGGGCCATGACCTGCACGGAGCAAAGGTCACTCAGACACTCTGCGATCTTCTCCAGCGGCAGGCGAGCCAGAACCAGAGCTGTGCCTGAAAGAAGCCCAGCAGACTACATTACCCACAGTCCCCCACGAACATGTCACAGCAGACAAAAAAACGTAGAGCAGCGCATCCAAAACAGACAACTTGAACAGGCAAAGTACAAAACCTTCAGAAAATCTTCAGAACCAAATCCTCTTATTACGCAAACCGCTACATTCCTTATTAGAAACACGCACAGATGTAGAGTTGGACTACAGCCAGATGGACCATTTCTCAGCCACTGACCAACTCTTCACCAGTGCTCAGGTTCTGACCACAGGACCACCGTCAGCTGGATGTTTCTTGGAGTCGAAGAAACCCAGTATGACAGCGAAGTGGGTAAAAAACTCCAGTGAGCAGCAGCCAACCAACGACAAGGCTGTGGCGTTAGGACCGGTACCTTTGAGCAGCCCGATGGCGGCCTCGGTGGACAGGGCGAAGGAGTCGAGCGCGCGGGCGATGTCGAGCAGGCCCTGGAAGTGCTGCGCCATGTGGTCCCTGCACACCGAGCAGATGTTGTGGATGGCCTTAGCAGCCACCGACGCCAGAGGCTTCTCACGCAGGCCCTTCATCAGGTAGTGCAGCACGGGATCTGAGCCGCCACACACACACGAACCAATCAAGCTACAGTCAGTGTTCATCGGCACAGCCAATCACGATTTGCTGCATCTTTGTGCTTCTTGTTTTGATGTTCATTGCTAGCATTCTGAATTAAGAGGTCAAGGTATTATTTTTTATGATAATAATAATAACATGGCCAATCACACAAACCAAAGGTAAAATATCAAAATATTTCATCACATAAGTAAGACAGTAAGGCCAAACCAAGCTCACTGTCTCTAAACAACCCTAACTGTCCTGACCAGCACTGGCTTTAAGCTAAGGCTAACCCTGTGGTAGGGCAGGGTGGTAGGGTGTTAGCTAAGGCTAACCCTGTGGCAGGGCAGGGTGGTAGGGTGTTAGCTAAGGCTAACCCTGTGGCAGGGCAGGGTGGTAGGGTGTTAGCTAAGGCTAACCCTGTGGCAGGGCAGGGTGGTAGGGTGTTAGCTAAGGCTAACCCTGTGGCAGGGCAGGGTGGTAGGGTGTTAGCTAAGGCTAACCCTGTGGCAGGGCAGGGTGGTAGGGTGTTAGCTAAGGCTAACCCTGTGGCAGGGCAGGGTGGTAGGGTGTTAGCTAAGGCTAACCCTGTCAGAGGGCAGGGTGGTAGCGGTGCTCACCAAGGAAGCGCGGGTGGCGGTCCACCAGCTCACTCATCTCCCCCACCAGCTCGATGCTGGTGTAGCGCACTGCCAGGTGCACCGTCTGGGGTAGCAGCACCACCT
Organism: Brachyhypopomus gauderio; assembly: GCF_052324685.1. Lineage (NCBI taxonomy): Eukaryota > Metazoa > Chordata > Actinopteri > Gymnotiformes > Hypopomidae > Brachyhypopomus > Brachyhypopomus gauderio. Next base: position 26,540,628 of record NC_135215.1, on the reverse strand, counting down.
GCTCCAGCACTTCTGTCAGGGTGGGGTTATTCTCACTACACACACACGCACACATGCGCCCACACACGCAGAGATTTAAAGTTATTTAAAATATCAAAGTATTATTATTCACACAGCAATATTCCTGTCGATAGCCCTACAATGAATACATTCAGAAAGCCTTGTGATTGTAACAAACCATTTGGCTAGATTCAATGCATGGATTACAGCGTGTACACTGCAAATCTCACTCACGGATCTACACTCTTGGCTATGGCAGCCATGATGAAGAGCACAGCCTCGGTCACCTCCCAGGGAGGGTTCCCCTCTTTCAGAGTGGAGTAGAGCTGAGGGGGAGACACACACAAATATCACTCTCAGTAAATAAACAAGGACCATCACAAGTACATTGCCATGGACGGACTTCAAATGTCACTGTACCGTGGCCAGATTAGAGTACGGCTTCCAAAAGTGACTTAGTTCTAGAGCATGGCATCTCTTAGTTCTAGAGCATGGCATCTCTTAGTTCTAGAGCATGGCATCTCTTAGTTCTAGAGCATGGCATCTCTTAGTTCTAGAGCATGGCATCTCTTAGTTCTAGAGCATGGCATCTCTTAGTTCTAGAGCATGGCATCTTTTCTAATCATAAGCCCACACCTGGGAGAAACACTCTGCCGAGCCCACAAGGAAAATCACGTCTTTGACGAGGTCGGACACCCTCATCCTGAACTCCCCAAAGTCGTCTGTGTCTTCTGGGATTCCCTCCTGTAATGTTAGAACATGTACACGATGAATGATGTGCGACCCTGAACTAAAGCACCTAAAACTAGCAAACAAGGTAACAAGATAGCATCACCTGAGACTCAAGACATGATTTAAGAGAAAAGCAAGCAGCAAAAATAAAAGAAAAGAAAAAAACCTTCATCGAGACATTACAGCTGGTATGAATTAGTCACTCTCTTCTGCAATCATAACACACTACAGACCAGATATTACTTGTGTGGGGGGACCATGTTCACCACAGCAGTGACACCGACATGATACTGGTATAGTGGAGGGTTTTGCCCTGGTGTGCATCAAGCACAGTGGTATTGGAGCGGAGTTGGAGTGTTCACATGTGTCAGAGTGAGTGTTGGGCTGAGACAGGCCTGCTCCTCAAACCCAGGCAGTGAGGGGGCAGTGGAGAGGGCAGTGGAGAGGGCAGTGAGGCTCACGTGGTCGGGGTCGAGCTGGCAGTGCCGAGCCAGGCTGTGCAGCAGTCTCTGGATGTATGGCCTGAAGACGTTATGCAGTGCTGGGTCACTCGTCTTGAACAGGTGCTCGCCCAGCCGGTACCAGAAGTTGAAGGAGATCTCCACCACCTTATTTGTAAAATGAAAGCAAGACAAAGAGATCAGGAAGAGGCTCGCTGCTGGAACAAGCTGTGTGTTCCGCCTGTGTTTCACGTGGCAGGTCATAAACAGAATAGTTAATAAAAACTGCGGATAGGCAGCACAAATACTAACCTCATACTGGGGATGACCAGCACAAATGAGTAGCAGTTCCAGTATACGCAGGTCTCCCATGCCTTGCCCTGGGGTCCGCACTGTGATGTCCATAAACGTCTCACACAGCTCAGTGAAGATCCGGCAGTAGTTCAGCACTCTGGATGTGTGTGGGAGAGAAGGGGAAAGAGAGAAAGAGAGAGAGAGAGAGAGAGAGATTACACAACGTAGGTATCCTTAAGTCACACACAAAACCATGGCACACATCTCAGTCAAACAGGAATAACGTATCCGTGAAGGACTAGCGTGGAGTCGTGCAAGCCCAGCAGGGGGCGGCGGTGTGTCCATAGCCTTACTTATCGAGGTCCTCGCGGGCCACGGCCATGTGGTAGGCTGCCTCGAGCGTGAGCACGCCCTGGAAGAGTTGGACGGCCAGCGACATGTGCGTGTCCACATTCTCGATGGCGTAGAGCGAGGAACACACGCAGTCGGACGCGGCCTCGTGCAGGTTCGTGGGGGTCTCGTCTCTTTGCTGCCATCAGAGAAAAGAGCCGTGCAGCGGTCAGAAGGCCACAACGAAAATACGATGCTTGGGACCATCGAAAAGCCATCAGGATTCTGTGCATGACATGACAAATACTGATCTAGATCCAGCACCCAGCCGTATCTGCGTGCGTTAGAAAATGGGGGGAAAAACCCTGATCTTAGCAGGTGTGCGCCACACGTTTGTCTCCAGGGGGCAGTGTGCCTTAAAGCACGAGAGAAAACACCAGACCGGAATGAGCTAGAAACCAGACAAGTAAGGAAACTTCTCCTGTTTGTTAGTAAAACGTGCAAATCTGCATGTGCAGCCCTCTGGTCAGGAGAAATGGTGGGGACATGCATGACTAGCTCTGCAACATGTTGAGTTAAAATGAAGAGTTTTGCAAATGTTCAAGCCAGCCAAAATAATTCAACATTTATTATTATTTAATGCCAAAACCACAAGAGGTATTAGGCTGGGATTAGGCCATTTTAACCACTTATTTTCTCTTCATGATCGTGTTCATGGGGTGAGATGAGGCGGACGACCTGGGCCATTCCTGCTGCCCTTTGTCCGTGTTCAAGATCAGCAAGCACTGGTTCAACTTCTGTTCACTTTAGCACTCGCCACAACACAAACACATGAAACCTGTAGAACTACCGTGGACATGCAAGACAAACCAGAAATGGGTGCAAAAGACCAAGCCCAGAAAACCGTGGACTTGGCAGACACTCTTACTCTGAGCATCTTGCATATATTTATGCATTTAAGTTGATTATTTCTAGTTCATCAAAGAACAATTTTAATCTCCCAGGCACTTTAACCATGTCAGTCGGGACAAATACAGTGGTCTGCACAAAACTTGGTGTCTTCTGCATTTGTGCAGGTTTTGAGGTTCGTGACTCGTGATCCGTTCAGCGACCTGATCACTCTGAACGGTGCTGAACGAGCCCATCTCTCGCCTGCACTACCGCATCTTCTTGGCAGCGTCGTTGCGCACCGCGTGGTTTCTCTTCCGGTCAAGGCGGATCGAACGCGCGACGTGGGACCGCCATGCCGCACTACACTGCACTAGCTCTGAAGCTGGGTCTCATTTGCACATGCAGAATTCTCAGCTTAAATATTCACCTCGCTCTGGTGTACTGGGTGTTACTCAATGTTCCCCAGGTCCCTTAGCTGGGCTGTTCTGCCCTGAGCAGTTTCCACTCTAAAAACTAGAACTGGGGTAAAATTCGGGGCATGGATGAGCAGACACGGAGAGATTAACACAGGCGTGTTACCTGCATGTTAAGGGAGGGTCCTAAGTGCTAACCAGTCCGGCGGCAGGGGGGAGGACTCACCAGCACTTGGAAGAGCACCATCAGCAGCTGATTGTTGGCCATGAAGTTGCTGTCCAGCACGCCCAGGTTAAACCAGCTGCCCAGGCAGCGGAACACCTTAATGAGCATCTTCTCGTCGTTACCCGACTTCTCCACGCATGACATCTGGTTGGAGAAAGGAGGAAAGGTCACGGGGGCAGAGTCTGCCCACGCGGTCAACCCGCTCCTCCCATGGAGGTGCCTGAGCGCAAGTCTCCTGGGGGCTGGCAATTCCCACCGTACTTTGACTGATAGTGGATAGTTATGAGGCAACTGATGGTCCTGTTTCATTGTATCAGACTCAGTGTTGGTGAATAATCTGAAGAACTGAATCTTAAGGGTTATGAAGTGCAAAGCACTACCAAAGTTAATAAAGTTGATGTCTAGGTTTAACTTATTAAATTGCACATAAACCATGAATAGAATTACTATTGAAAACAGAAACGGTCGCAAAGGGGAAAAATTGGGTCTTTAAACCTGACAAAAACATGATGGGAAACAGGAGATCCGACATCACTCTGACCAGACTGATCTGCTATTTAATGTTATGACATTATGACATATGGTGCACATTTTTATTTATTTATTTGTCACCGTTTTGTATTCTCCAGGTAGACATTCCCTATGCTATAAAATATATCTGGCTATAGGGCTCATAAAGGGGGCAAAAAAATGGTTTTGGAGTACAAGTCAGCCCTGTGACGTCACCCAACCACACATCTCACGCACAAGGAAGGAAGCAACATGAATCATCACCAGCACCATCAAGGGATACAAATCAAGTGTCTTGTCTAACTCGAGCGTTTGAGGGTGCGAAACAGCATATCTGCCACTGCTGACTTTAAACTTGGCACACTGCAGGACAGGAATTGACGAGACACACAAAGGAGACTCACCAGCAGTGTGACCACAGTGGTGGAGTAGAAGGCCAGATCCTCGATGATCTCCGTCCGCCGGTTAGCACCAATCCTCAGAGAGCGGCTATGCACCTCCTCCGGCAGTACGGTGAGGATCTCGATCAGGAAAGGCATCGAGGTCACATCGTTACTATACCTGGAGCGCGGAAAAGGAAGCAGCACTGGACAATTTAGGAATGCAAAATAGGAATGCCGGCTACACACCACACATCACTGACCGACAGATATCCCTCATTCAAAACCATAACCATGCCTTTCCATGTTCATAAATTAATAGCTGTTTTTGCCATCTTATTTTTGCATGGTCAGATGCTCCAAACTATGACAAACGATAATACAGATTTGAGCTGCATTTTCCTTCTTCAAGATCAAGAGAGAAGTCTTACTTTTCTATGAGTGTGTGGACACAGCCCTTCCACGAGGCCATCTGAAGGGCGAGATCAGCGATCGCTAGGGCAAGCTGGGAAAAACACAACAGAGGGTGAAAGACTGGCCCCCGAGAAAGCAGCAGAAGAGGGAGGAACTTTTGGCTGCCCTGTTGCTAAAATGCTAAAACAGACACAGAGTCACTACTGCTTAGTAAGTGATAAGGTCAGCAAGGTCAATTTCATCAGCCAAAACAAGCCCTAAACTGAAAAATCAGGGTTTCATTACTTTAAGTGTGCAGCGGTTCTGTCAGTGAATTTAAAGCTCAGGGGAACCCAACTCCATAATTGCTTTCTAATTAGGTTAATGCTGGTCTTGTGGGTACAAAGTATGTATGTATATAGTAGGTGACAAAAATTGGTGACAGAAATGACTACACATACTTCACCGAAACTTTTCCCATTTCTATGGAAGCTGGAAAGGGCCAATCAGGAGTTAGGCTTGTGTAATCTTTACCCAGCTCAGGCACAAGGTTTATGTCACTGGCCCCTCCCACAAAGCTTTTATCATGCATTCGTCTCGTCTAGTAGGAACAGCCTAGGGAGCGAAAGATGATCTAGCAAGTGGAGCCCACTGTGATCATTCTCAGAATCACCACTGGCTACTGGGCACACGCAGGACTACACAGTCCTGATTCACCCCACTCACACCATTACATTTGATTCTGCTCGAGTGGAGCAGCAGGACTAAACTGTCCTGATTCACCCCACTCACACCATTACATTTGATTCTGCTCGAGTGGAGCAGCAGGACTAAACTGTCCTGATTCACCCCACTCACACCATTACATTTGATTCTGCTCGAGTGGAGCAGCAGGACTAAACTGTCCTGATTCTCCCCACTCACACCATTACATTTGATTCTGCTCGAGTGGAGCAGCAGGCTGGAGTGTCGGGCTGATGAATCTCATTCAAGCAGACTCATTAGAATAACAGGATTACATGCAAATAATCCGTAAACGAGATAACGGATTTGACTGATTTTAGAATTGTATTTCATCATATTCCATCGAGCTTTATTTAAATGTTACTGAATGCTTAACACTGAGGTTTAGTACCACACTAACACATTTATTATTTTATTCTATGTTCCTACGGCCTTCATCTCTTCTCATCCTCAGTATGGGAGGGGGCGGGGGGGATGCCCATAGCACCGTTTTTACCTGTGTGACTATGATTGGCGAGAGGTCTTTGAGATTCTGGATGTGTGAGAGGAGAGAGTCGCGCAGTGCGATGTGCGTCTCTTGGGGAAGCTCATAGAATGACGTCTGGATCTTCATCTTCATAGTCTGGGCCGCAAAGTAACACGACTCCACGTCTTGCTTTAGCTGCAGGAGCTGGTCGGAGACCTCCCATGCGTACATCTGCATGAAGGAGGCAAAGTGAACGAGTGAGATACAACCAACAGTCCAGAGCAGACAGCGAGAGTGCAAAGAGCAGTAATAGAAACTGTATTAATACATAAACGGCTAAATGCCGTAAATGTAAATTAAACAGACGACGTTGTTTTTTATCGGCACAGTCGACAACGGCAGGGGTGGGCACACTCAAAACAGTGAATGGGGAGATCAGCAGCTACTTTACAACATGTTATTCAGGTTTGTTCCCTCTAAACACACAGAAATGTCCCCGTGAAGGTACTAATGGGTCATTCTCACTTCTCAAGACACAGTATTTGACATAAGTACTGAGAACCATCAACAGAGAGAGAGAGAGGGAAGGTTTCATCAACTGCAGAAAACCTGCCAGTGTAGTTGTGACATACTGTGGTTCTTCAGCCACACACACACGTCCCATTTGCATTTCACAGAAATAGAAACAAAAGGCCTGTTGCATCACTGGTGATAACTACAACTAAACGGACATGTAATCTGCATGACTTTGTACTGCAAGTTGTGTGACAGTTACAACTGGGTACTTGATGTGATCAACTCACTCTTCCTAACTGACCCTCTCAAATCATTACCATAGTCGTCGAAACGCCTGAACATATCGAATATTTTTGACATTTTTGACATTCATAACATAACATAACAGCCATTCTGAAGTAATTGCTCTGAAAGAGATGATGAACCGAGATAATTATGTATTTTATCATAAACAAAGCTGCTCTTCGAGTTAATCGAAAAACACGTTGCATTGCGTGGCTGAACAATTTATTGCCACCATAACCGTGTTTCACTGAACTTGGGCTGCTCTTAACATTTCGACCAACTCCCACATGTAACACGCACCGAGCCTCCACAGCAGAACAAGCTCTTTCGCCCCGACAGTGTTTTAAAGATGACGGAAATCACATTTAAACGAAGTTGTTTGACAACTAGGTGCGAGGCGGAAACCATATCAGCCATGTCATTCACTGAAGGCGACCGTAAGCAAATTACTCGAGGCCTTTTTTTTAGGGGGGGGGAACTCGACACTAAATATTCAACATGCCACGGCCCACCAAAAGAGACTCGGACATTATCAAGCCGACATGTGGGTAATATCGGCCGCAGAAGAGTGTGTGACGGCCGGTGTGTGGAGTTTCACCGTGTCGGTGTGGCGGCTAACAGGCTAGCGGGAGCAGCAGCAGCGCTGCCCACAGCTAACACACTAAATTAGCCAAACAACACCCGCGGGGAGCGTCTGACTTTATTCTCCCGCCCGTAAAAGCGCTAACGTCGCCCGGCGCGGGTTTATTTCCAACCCCCTCCCGTTTCCAGCGAACCATATGAGCCACATTCATACACACAGCCCGGACTCGTCCACCTCCGGCGCTCCAGCCACAATAGGACCGGGCTCCGCTCCGCTAGCTCGGCTAGCCTAGCTACCCGTACCGAGGCGCGTCTTCGGCGACGCCAGTTTCGGCGTTGCCGGCGCGGAGTTCCCCCCCCGAGATGAATTAAAAGCCCCGCGGAGGTGTAGGCCCGTGTGGGGCCGCCCGCCCGCCGCGTTTACGCACCGATCTCTGCAGCTCTCCCAGCCACACCGACGCCCGCTCCTTGCCGGCAGGGTCCGGGTCGTGGTAAAGAGCCTGCACGGCCTGGTACACCAGAGGTAGGGAGGGTTTCCCACTATCCATGTCTTTTTGCGCGGTGTCCCTAAACGATCTACGTTGGTAAAAGCGATACTAAGGGCTCGTGTTCATTAAAGGTTGGCGGATATATAGGCGCTACTCATTCGGCCCTTGTGGTCTCCGTTCTGACCGCCATCTCAAACACACACAGGGTTACCTGTGTGTTCAACAAAGCCGTCCGTGTGGAAACCAAGCGTAGGAACGAATGTTACTCACACAAATTAACTATACAAAACGCGCTGTTGGCCGTTTACTCTTCCAGAGTCGCTCCCAAAAGTGGAATTTTCATAAGATCGAATATACAATAAATGGTCCTAAATATTGGGTACAGGTTCACTATTGTTGCAGACGAAGATACACTTTATATTACTCCAAGACAACTGCAACCGATTCCTCTAGGTGGCGGCCTTACTACGAATCAGACGAACCTCGTAGGCTTGCTTGTGTATTTATTCGAGAATAATAAGTTAAATAAATTGTCATTTCAAGGTAATAAAATGTTAAGATGTTGAGATGTTTTAAAACAATTAATCAAATACAGGCATTGTTTATTTGATGTGGAAAATGATCTACTAATTACACAATACGACTATTGCGATTTCAGATTATTTTTAATCCAGTTAGCCTATAATATAATCAGTGAAAAAGTAGTGGAGTCTGTTCTGCGTTATGTCTGCCAGCTAGTTAAGGAATAAGGTATAGTTAAGGCTAGTTAAGGAATAAGGTATAGTTAAGGCTAGTTAAGATACTAAAATGTGACCACATCATTTTAGGAGTGTTAGACTGTTTACAGTATTTCAGTATAAAATGTAGATTTAATTTAGTAGACAGAACAATATTTCTGTATAGAATACTGGACTGCTTACAGGATAGCAAAATAAGTTTCTTATATGCATTCAGATCTTTCCCATAATACACATACTTGCTGTATTAAAATATCTTATATCAAGTAATGAATGACACTATAAAACATATAGACACTAAGGTCCAAAATGATCCTACCTAATCACCACAAAATACATTATTTCATTTGGAATAATAGCCAATTTTAACATCAACAAGTGGACTATTTCTAGCGACAATTAAAACTATACGTTTATAGGTCTAATTTAAAACCTAATTATTTGTATCATGTCAAGAAACAAAACTATTTAATGAAAAGAAATAATAAATAATAGCATTTAATAGCATGATGCCCCTTCAAGAAAATACAAGGCTGAGTGGATCCTCTGCTTCTCGCATAGATGCACTGAGCACTTGATCGTGAATGAAATATGAAATAACATTTTGTAATCACTGATAGCTAACCTCTTATTACATTGTTCTGTAATATTAAATTCTAATAATGAAAAAACAAAAAAAGCATTAGCTGTATGGTGTCATTGTTTGGTTTTTTTTACAGGTTGCAATCTAATAAGTAGATGTAATGTAATTAAATGTAATAAACATTTCAAAACAAACGTCTTCGGGGCATTAAAGGTGACTCAATGGTTGTGTGTTTTCCTCCACACGGAACATAGGTGTGGCAGTGTGGGCGGGGCGTACGCCGTCTAGGGGCGGAAAGACCTACAGGCTAATTAAAACTGACGTAGCTGGCCTGGTCAACGGTAGTCGGCGTAAACCAGTGTCTCGTCGGGTCGGCTACCTAGACAACGGTTCCGTTTACGCTGAGGCAAACTCGGTCAACCATTCTTTACATTAAAATTAATAAAAACGAGGTGTTTCAGCCCTGCCCTACGCGCTATGTTTCACTGTCTAGATAAGGATGCCAACTGAGTAACAATTATTCAAATAGTTTGTATTTGATCCAATGCGAAGACAATGGAATATTTAACCTAAACTGGAAAAAAAAAGTTTTCACGTGCATAAAGCACATACTAAATAGTCTAAATGTGTACTAAATGCTGAAAATTAAATAAGACACCATTCTTGAAAACAGCAGTAGGTGGGCGTGTCAACGAGACGGAGGAAAAATAGTTGTCGGTCGGTAAAGCTGATACGACGTTATTCGAGCTTCCGAATGACAAGCTCGTTTTTGCACAAAAAAACCCAACAAAAACATCCAGCTGCTTTGAAGGAGTTATTAGGTCATTGTTCCTCCTCAAAACAGATTAGGGCTAGTGCATGACATGAACCACTTCAGAACCACTCTTACACTCTACTGAAGAGTATAGTATATTCATCAAATGCAGAAAACATGCCATGTGTAATGTCAGACCAAATGTGCAAGAAAATGGTTTGTTGCATTACATGGAGATCAATATGTCTCAAAGGACAAGCAATCTGCATTTTATATGCACATTGTCTGACAGTTAGTAATCAATGTAATCAAAGCAGTGCCCTAAAACAAAAGGCAAAGCCTGTAACCTGTAGAAAAAACGAACATTGTATTTCTGTTTATATGGGTGACTGTAAAACTCCTGAAGGCACATGCCAGACCACAGTAGAAGATACACAATCAAAAATTATTTGGTGTACTCATTTATTTTTAAATGAGGAACTTTTCAGAGGTAATTAGAAATATTTAGGTGCTCATACATGTCAAAACAAAGCAACAAAAGGAAAAAAGTTCTTAATGGCACGAAATGAAAACCAACATAACATTCCTAAAGGCACCTCCATAACGGATCACAAAAAAGTGAAGTGAAACAGTACTGTGACTCATCAGGGCCAGAATCAGAAAGGCAGCAATGAGCAACACGTCCGCACGGCCCCACCAAGCACATGGACAATTAGATGGGTGTTTGCGTGTGTGGATGAAAGGTTTTGCATTCTTCAAGTCAGACTGGGAAGATGACTTCGGCTCTATGGCAGCCACGAGTCCATCTAAACAAAATCATCTCTGGATCCAGCTCAAGTTTACTTTGAAACAGCACACCAGTAAATCAGTGCAACCCCTGAATACTTTTCCTTGGTACATGTGAATGAAAAAAAGAAATTCTACAGGAAGGACTGTGTGAAAATCTCGCATTGATTTTACAAACTGGACATAAATGGTAAGAGGGTAGAGTGAAGGGCACAAATGATGAGGGAGGATGTTCAGGGACGCAGAGTTTAAAGGAATCGTGAGATCCATAGCACTGGGTCTATTGTAGTATATTTAAATAAAAAACATAAAAAAGAGGAAGTGGAACTGTGACAGCACAACAAACAAAGCCACAGCCATTACTCTCTGGTGATAGGATACTTTAGTGTTGAAAAATTGTGCCATATAAAATAAATTATATTACTCACTGTATCAAGTTAAAAAGTTCTTAGCTATTAAACTAGAAACAGTTAAAATTCATCATGTCGTACTAACGCTTCTCCAAAATCAGTCGCTTGACTACCCACAAACAAGTCATACTTGTTGAGTATTTCTTCTTTGGTCAGTTTGCCATCCTGAAAGAAATAATAGACAGCATTAATTGTTAATTAACAAAGCTTGGTATGTTAAAAGCAAACATGCTTCTGAGATGTATGGCAACAGAAAAGCATTTTCTTGTCCTTCAGGAAACCAATTTAGGAAGAGTTTGTTCCTCATAACTCAACCGTAGTGAACTTAGTGGCATCTGCCTAACCCACCTTGTTGGAGTCTGACTCATACACCAAGTGTTTGGCCTCAGCTTCTGCATGGTCATAGTCTGCAGGCAGGATCCAGTCCATCGTCTCCTCTTTGTCCATCTTCCCATCCTTATTCTTGTCTCGGAATTCAGAGAACTGCTCACGCTCCGTAGCCACCCACTCTGGTTCGTCCATTTCATCTTCGTGGTTGTACATGTCACCTGTCATTCACACAAAAACACAGAGCTCTAAGAGCCATCTTAAAATATTGTTCTTTCCTTCCTGTTTTTCCACAAGGCCAGTAAAATTTTGTTGGAGAGAATGCAGGGAATCTACCTGTGATCTACCTGTTTTTACCATCCTACGCAGGAAAGAGGCTGTTTGTTCATTTGTGTTTTATTCTTTTACTTAATCTTGTCTCACCACTTACCAATATACTCTTCCAGGTCAATAAAACCATCGCCATTTTTATCAATGTCCTCTATGGTCTCCTAACAGGAACAGAGACAAGGCAGACACTGGTTAAGGTAACGTCAAGAACACAAAAGTCATGTCATAAAGATGGTTGGCATAGAACATTATAGAAGGAAAACAATACACTCAAAGACTACAAAAGAGTGTTTGTTAAACCTACCAGCACAACGATTTCCTTCATGTGTTCATATTCCTCTGGGTGAAGGAAGGAAGTGAACTCCTCCTTATCTGCAATGTGATCTTCATTTCTGTCCGCCATCTTGAAGCGGCGCTCATCCCTGGCCATCATCTGCTTGTAGTTGTACCCATCATCTGGCTCAGGGTCATCTACCGGGGGCACAAACAATTCCTGTCCACTAAAATGGCGTTTAGCTCGTCACTATTCAGAATGAGTGTGTGCCCACTTACTGCTGGCATCTAACATGATTTTATGTTGAATAAAATGGTATTACATTCTAATGAATAAAATACTACATTCTTAAACGCACCCAGGTAGGACCCATACGTGACATTTTTGTACTCATCCCAGGAGATCATGGCATCATTGTTTAAGTCGAAATCTTTCCATTGCCTCTCTACGTTGTCATAGATGTACTTTTTCTGAGCTTTTTTAATCCACGTCTTTAGCTCCATCTCCGTGACAAAGCCATCTTGATCAGCATCTATTTTTTCCACAATTTTCCTACACAACACAAAGGGGAAGATGGTGATATAATGTGCAGAGAAAGAAGCACCCTCTTACCAAGCACCACTTTATTCACACCCTATGTCATTAATCTCATTTATTCAGACCCTATCTCATTTATCAGATCCTATGTCATTGATCGGAACCTACCTCATTGATCTCATTCAATCACCCTCATAGATCAGACCCTATCATTGATCTCATTTAATCACTCTCTCATAGATCAGACCCTATCTCATTGATCTCATTTATTCAGACCCTATCTCATTGATCTCATTTATTCAGACCCTATCTCATTGATGATTCCAGCATCTCTCGCCCACGGGCCATCCTGGCAGTACTCACCCAAGCCTGTCCTTGCTCTCCTCTGGGGTTAGGTCATCGAAGGACTTTGCAGCCTCCTCGCCAAGGAAGGCGTCATGGTCGTAGTCAAAGTTCTCCGCATCATTGTGCTCCTTGCTGCTGAGCACCGCATCATGGTGAACACGGTCCTTCTTCTCCGTGGGCTTGCTGGAGCCGTAGACCACACACAGTGCAAAACACATCAGCAGAGGGCGGATCTCCATCGTTGTCGCTGGAGCTCTGTGGCATGACATAAAAATCAGCATGCAAGCATCCAGATTTGACCACGGAACTGACAAACTGTATTCTATGGGCATCTGTACAGTGGTGCATTAGTTGTTAGTTTTGGTCCTGACCGTCTGACCTCCAAGGTCTCAACTCTGTAAAATCATAAACTGAATGGTTATTTTCTAGTGACAGTTATATATATTTGTGGTGAGTGAAAACAGCCCAGCTGTGGGTTAAAGCAAGTTCAGATGTGAAAACTGGGAACACCATTACCCTGTCCAATTTTAATCAAGGAACTGGATATGTTATGTTCTAACAAATACTTAACTAGGTTATTAACGTAGGTTAACTGAGGAATCCCTCACCCGAAGTTTACGTAATGGTAAGTTGTCATTTGTAATAAAATATTCTGGGGAAAGGGCACGCAATTAAATGTTTTCTGATAGGTTATACATCACTTGCAAAAAGAATATAACAGTAATTCCAAGAACCTCAGCTGACCTGCAGCAGAATACATAACCACCTCCCAAAGTTACGCCCATCATGTCTACAATGTTATGCTTTCACGTGTTAGAAAGACACAAGTTACTAAATGTAAAACATGTCAGTCCACCATCTAACAGAATCAGGTAGGTATCTGGGCCAAACTGTCTTTACTGTCTAAACGTCCAACACTAGGCTAGCTAGTCAGACAACCCATTACCAAACTGCCTTCATTCTAAAGTACAAGATAACTTAGCTAACTGGAAAGCTAGCAAGTTCATCAGGCAGGACCCTACGGTATTTGAACGTGGACAAGTAAGCTAAGAAAAAGACCTGCCTGGCCAGTCATTTAGTTAGTTTGGTGGGTTAGTTAGCTTAGCTAGCTAGAACGCTAATGCAACAGCTAACATATTGGATAGCTAGCCAACATACCGTTAGTTGACCGGATATTTTAACATTGGATAGAGTAGCTAGCTAGATAATAAAAAAAACAACCAGCCTATTTGCTCTTCAAAAATCAGAATAATATTTCACTGTAATAGTACATAGGGGTAGTTAGGTTAATTACTCACGACGTTGCAAATCCGAGCGACTGTATATGAGTTAAGGCAGCTTAGATATGGTTATTAAAAAGATCCTCGACCGCCGAAGCGTTTACTATACACACCCCTGTCTCCAACACAGAGGTACTACCCAAGGAACCAATCACAGCCCGAATAGAGTATCCCAGCTCATTCATTGGTCCACTTCAGCACGACGAGAACTATATGCAACCAGTCTAAAATGTTTATTGCAACGCGAATTTTACGCACTAGGTTTTGATTGGTCAGCCTTTTGCACTTGTCCAATGAACACCTTAAGTTGGATACAGCGATTCGCTCACCGTTTATATTTTGTTTTAGCTTTGTGCGCGTTCGAGGTATACCGTCTGATTGGGTACGACTTGCCACGTCCCCAAATTTGAGGTGAATGCTGAGTTTCCTTTCTGTGCTTCTCGAAAAGTCTAACGACCATCATAGGTTTACATTTAATAACCTATTGTGTGTAGCATATAACCTAAATTCTCTTCTTTAAACACAGCCTTTACATTAAGGTATGAACACGTCCTCACAGCGACACTCTGTGCCCTCAATATGTACATAAGCAAATTATATATATATTCCCACCAGACACTTTATTGGAAACATTTAACTTGCGCCTATATAACCCACCATTTTAATAGGAATACTAATCTTTAACATGCATAATGCACAGAAGAAACACCAGAAGGCACTTCTGCTTGAGAACAGCTCATTTAATTAATTTCTCACACAAACCAAGCGGAGGAGTACTAATAGGGGAAAATGAAGGAAGCTGTAACAGAGAAGGTAAACAGATTTTCAATATGCTAATAAGCCAAACAGAAAAACGATATACTGTACTGAACCAATCAGAACATTTCTATCTAACATTTAAGAATTAATATTTTAAGACATTTAATATATTACAGAATGCAGGGAAGCACTCAGCACCATGGCCAATCTGTCCTTCCAGCCCTGCTTTGCGTTTCTTTCTGACTGAGATGTCTCCCTCCCCTCAAGGATCGGCTTTGCCTGGCGACCGATCATGCTACTGCAGCCTCTACACACCCTGGATGGGTGCGGGGTGTCCGCTCCTTGGTAGCCAGTGCCCCAGAAGATGCTTTTTCTCTGCCAGTGATACTTGACTAGGATCATGGTTTATTCCTAACCACCTGGTGTACAGTATGTTGCTGTGAGTTGCTTCCCACCCAAGCTGCATTTCCTAGCAGTGGAGCTGAAGCTGAACGTTGTTCATTTTGGAGGCTGTGTGCCTCTTAGCGTGCAGCCCTGCTTCTGTTTCTAAACTCGTTCAGGTGTTTGGCATTGAGTGCCACACTGTCCTCTCTACCATCATGCTTATCTGCTCTTTCAAGTCTCGATAAGACTTCCTCCACCTGCCTGAAATGTTGCTGGAGGGCCATGGTCATGGCCGTCAGGTGGCAAATATATCAGTAATGCATGATTCCCTTCCATTGCCAGACACAACTGCATCATGTTGACAGCAGTGCGGAATATGGGTCCCGAGTGCCGTCACCACTGTATGGTGGTAGGTGGATGTGTGAAGTCTCTTCCAGAGTCATCTCAAGCCAGACCCTACTGTGCTTCTGTTCTGGTCGACGTCCCGAGTCACCTTGCTCTCAGCTGGCTGGCCCAAATACCTTCATGTGCTGCTGCTCCACTGTTACACAAATGGTGGCTCCATCTCTCTACTGCCACCATGGTAGCTGTGAAGACATTTCTGCTTTCTACTCTATTTTAGAGCTCACATACAAAAATCTGAAAGTAATGGCTGAAAGAGGAAATTGAGTATAACTAAAAGGAACACACAACTAAAAGGAACATGCAATGAGTCTTCACAGTGAGCTCAGATTTTCTGTTTTTGGCCTGCAAGGTCAAATGATCATTGTTGGATCCCTGAGCAAGCCCCTTAACCCTTAACTGCTTGAGCATTAAAACATTAAATGGTTGTGGTGATCAGGTTTTGGTTTACAGATTTTTTTTGTCACTGTGAAGACGAAGACTCAAACAAAATGGCATTGACTGCCTATAAGACCTTACGTCTGGTATGAACATAGTGATTTCAACATTTTTATTGTGTAGTAAAATGATCTGAATGATTCAATGTTCTGAGCATAGACCAATGTATGTTTTAGGACATGTAACGTGTTACATAAAACAATTATAAATACAATAAAACATTTTAGACATATTCTGAAATATATAAAATGTCAACACCATTGCCTATTACTTTTTATCTTACGGTTTCTCTCAACTGCTTTGGTGCATTTCTCTCATCAGAATTAAATTTCTCATAACTGCTAAATTTAACCTCCACAAGATTGAATCATTTGTGCACATCATAGTAGCAATTTCTCATTCCTCCCAACAAATTGCAAATGCTTTTGAACATGGATCAATTGCTTCCACACAATTCTCTGCTGTTTTATACATTATCATTTGCCTATGTCATGTCAGTCAAAATGAACTATACTTATGAATGCTGAAGTCATTCCATATGAAACTAAAAGTCCTCATTTCATTGCTTGAAACAATACAGAGTGCGTATTATTTCCAAAATACTGTGACATAGAAATGGAAGGTCTCCATCATGGAAGAGGGGTGAGGATGTGTAGAGGAAGGAGAAGGGGTCAGAACAGGGGAAGAGGAAGACGAGGCAGAGTACATAGACAGATGTATGAATGAAATTAGGCCTACAATTGCAGACCATGTAGTCAATGATGCCCTCAGAGGCTGAGGCTGGTTGAAGGGTGCGGCCAAATGTTGGGAGAACCTCTGTAATTTCATCGGGAGAACAGGTGTGTAATATTGGACAGTAACTCAGCACTAAACACTCCACCACTGTCACTATGAGCTCACTTTTTGCATTTTACAATTATACTTACACCTTTATTGCAGCACAAATTTACTGTATTGCAGTGTTACAGTAAAGGTTTGCCATATTTACAGTATTTACTGTACATTACTGTCATTTTACACCTTTTACTCCACAACAAGTGAAAGCCATTAGTGCAATGGTGATTGCAAACAATGCCCTATAATTGAGAGACAGAAAGCAATGTTATAGAGGACGACAATATTTTTGGGGACATATGATTCAATTACAGTGTCTACAATTGACAGAGTGCTCAGGAGAAATTAAATGCACATGAAACATTTGTACAGTGTGCCATTTGAATGGAACAGTGATGAAGAAGATCTGTCACCAGTATGTACAGGTAAGACATTTACTCTAATGTACAGTGTTGTAAAATGGTTATTTTGTGCAGTGCCATGCAACATTTTTATTTTATTTAACCTTTATTTAACCAGGTAAAATCACACTGAGTTACAATAACTCTTCTCCCAGGGAGTCCTGGCCAAGATTTGCAGAATAGTTTCAAACATACATACATAACATAGTTACATACAATATCACTGTGCACACAACACAATTTCTGCCTCACAAACATCAATTTTGAAAACAACATTTTTCAACCAGTTAACTCTAATAAATCTTTGAAACTATTAAGAGAGGGTAAGAAGTCTAAGTTTAAGATATCTTGACACTCATTCCAAACATGAGGCACATACGATGAAAAGGCAATTTTACCCAACTCTGTTCTTACTAATGGGGTAAGAGCAACTTATTTTTTGATCTTGTATTATATAAATTAGTTTTAAATGAAAGTAGATTCGAAATACATGAAGGCATTTTCCCCATAAGGGCCTTTGCAATAAAAATCAATACATGATACTTTCTTCTAATACAAAGTGAGGGCCAATGTACCATTTCATACAAGGACCAACGGTGAGTCCTAGCAGTCGCGCCTGTAATAAAGCACAAGGCTGAATGATATAATAATGATATATCTAGTTTTTTTAGTAAGGACAAAAATGCATGATGCATGGCAGTTCATACTGTAAATATGTTGTCCAATATGCATTATGTTAATCAGGGCATGTTATAGTTTTCACTCTGGAGCTGGAGGCCAGAGAATCACTGCACACATTCATATACGCTGATGAGGCAGATTTCAATTTGGCAAAAGGTAGAAGGTGTGGAAGAAATTGAGGTGCCAGGTCAACGAGGAGGGAATATTACAATACAGTGCAGCCAGATCAGAAAACAGCATCCTCACCCATTGGACTTTTTCAGACACTCCTTACAAAGACATAATCCCTGAGATGGGTCTGAATGGAGACCATTTGAACAAGTATGTTGTAACATGGCATAATGTGCATTTTTAGCACCGAGACTTGGTCAGACAGTGGTTTGCTGGTGGAATATCTCCCTTCCTCCTTTTTTCCTTCTGCCTAGAGGTGGAAGGTAAATGACCGGCATCCGCATACCAAAATAGTGATGTGAGAAATGCACCAAGGTGACCGAGAGAAACTATAGTCACTTGTGAGACACAAATATGAGCAACGGTCAACTTCAACAGTTTAGTGTGGTCCACAATGCCCAATAACAAGCCTAAAAATGTATTTAAAAGAAACTGGCCAGTTTGACAAATTCAAGTGGATAAGTAGCTGCTTTTTGATAAACAACATGTAGTCTGTCAACATGAGACTGATGTTGCCTTTCCGTATGCATGTCTATAGCACTGCATTCAATAATACATGGTAGCAGTTCCCCAAGGATTTCATGTATCAGCAGGTCGTCCACAGCAAAACTGCATAGCCTACCTATAGCTCTGAAGACATTCATTACAAAACCAACAAGGATCATTTACGTCCAATATGCTTTTTAGCCGCATTCCTGATCCGAGGAACGGAGACATTCTGCACAGTGCCGTCGCTTGATGTCCAGTGGTTCTCTGACTTGGCATACATCAAACCCCCAACAGAATCAGCCATGTTATAGATTGTCGCTAAAATGGAAAGCGCAGTTCCGATGAAGTACCACTCCAGCAGGTTAGCAGGCATGTCCACTGCGTCTAGCTAAGCTACCTAAAAGAAACGAAAATCAAAGAAAAAACATCATTTAAACAAAATATTTAAGGACTTAATGGTCAAAACGTCAGCAAAAATAGTCACATAAAACTCGAGCTTCCTACCTTCCCAAATATATCAATTGATTACTGTAGTTTTCAGAAGCAGGATGTAATCTGTCCAGTGTAGTTCCTGGATTTTAAGACGGTTGGGAACACGACATGAGTTTGTTGAATCACGGGAATTTCCGAGGACTTTCCGCGGTACTACTGGCTATAAAGTAATACAGAGCTACATTTACGCAACTTGGAGCCTTTCTTTTATACTTTAAATGTGATTCAAGCTTTACATACAAAAAGTAGGAAAGCCATTTAAAAAATCCAAAATAGTCGTTTTTAATAAAAGTAAAGAATCATTTTATAGGCTTAGTTATAACATAAAGGTTTTAAGATTGGCTATTAAATGTAACAAATCTAAGTACTTATTTAGAGAAACGTTTAAAAAAGCCAATTTTAGCGGTTGTCATTAAGCAGTTCCATTATCGTTTCTCAGTCGCTTTGGTGCATTTCTCGCATCACTATTTACACAACAGTAAGTACAAAACGTGTTGATAACCTGCAAAATCGTGTCACATGCTCAAACCGGATAGTTCACACTTCAAAAGCAAGATGTCATGTTTTCATTTTGACAGTTCAATCTAAATGTTGCAATTGCCAAAAGTCAGATAAATGGTGACACTACCTGAAAATGCTCAAGACTGCACTTTATACTATTAGTACACCCATTTGAAATCTACAGTTTTGTTACACATTACTTTATTTAGTGAGATAAATGAGTACCATGCACTCAATATGTATGTGTATCCTCTTTGCAATTCTAATTTTTTCACAGCATTGTACAAAAATAAAGTTGTTACAACAAACATAAGAAGCACCCTTTTGGTAGAGCTGTGCACAATTGTAAACAATATTGCAGTACATGTTGCAACTGAATTGAAACATACATAAAGAGTGTCTAAAAAGTCCTATGGGTGAGGACGCCATTTTCTGAGATGGCTTCACACATTGTAATATTCCCTCATTGACCTGGGACGTCAATGGTTGCTCACAGTCCAATGAGATTTCTTCTGTTTGCAATCACTGTTGCACAAGTTGTGGAGTAAAAGGGGTAGAATTAGTAAAATTACAGTAATGTACAGTAAATACTGTAAATATGGCAAATCTTTACTGAAACACTATAATACAGTAAATCTGTGTTGCAATAAATGAGCAATTAAAAATGTAAAAAGTGAGCTCATAGTAGAGATACTGTCCAATATTACACACATGTTCTCCTGATGAAATGTCAATGTGAGGCCGTTATTGACTACATGGTCTGCAATTGTCTGCAATTTCATTCATACATCTGTCTATGTACTCTGCCTCGTCTTCCTCTTCCCCTGTTCTGACCCCTTCTCCTTCCTCTACACATCCTCACCCCTCTTCCATGATGGAGACCTTCCATTACTATGTCACAGTATTGTGGAAATGATACACACTATTTCCTGCTCAGTTCATATATTCTTGCCAATTGAGGGTTCATCTCTGAATAAATGTGGAGAAGTGGCATATCATTGGTTACAACTAATGCTTCAAACAGTCCACATAACAGACACATGATAATGTGTCTGCAGAAAATTGAATGGAAGCAAATGAATCAGTCTTGTGGAGGTTGAACTGTTATGAGAATTTTTATTCTGAGCAGAGAAATGCACCGAAGCAATTGAGAAAAACAGTAGTAGTATTTGCCGCCCTCTATAGGTCAAATACAAGTTGGAAACATTATGTAGCAGAACATGGCTAGTTGAAAGAGTAGCTACAGTATGATGTCATACTGAATGGAACCCAGGTGTCATTTTTTATTGAAACATTAGTTTCACCTTCAGCCTTTCATCTGATTATCACGGCCTGTCCTCACTTTGTCAGATACCAGCAGTCGTTTCCTGCATTGGCGGACTGCGCATCTACTGTGTATTTCTGTTCATTCCCTTGCTTTATACACTTTCTTCATACGTACATTATGTTGATACCTATGGACATCGCACCACAACACTGTTCAATGTGTCTGTAAACAATAGGAAAATGTGTTTTGTTATCCATTAAAACATGCAACAACAACAAAAAATCTTACAATTTTTTTTTTTTACATTTAGCAATTAGGTCAGACGTGGTGTATTAAAACCTTTTAATCTAACAAAGCAGGAAACATGTAATTAGTCCAGAAGCATGTACAGTGCTCCTAATAGCAATGTGTTATTTTAGCTGTTACAAATTTGCTTAGAAGTCACCTGACCAACACACACACTGACCACTCAACCTAACCCAATAGCTGAGCACACCCAGGTCATGTGGCTGTTTCTGAAAAATTCAATTTAGAGAACAAAGCTTTCCACATGAGACTCATGTTTACTGCAACCACACGACACATAGAGAAAAAAGCCTGTCGCCAGCTACAAATCAAAGCCTTTTCAGTTCCACAATAACCACAATATTGTTTTCTGTCCAGTAGCAGTGGGTCTAAATGCTCAATGTAGACCGAGCTGCAGGACAGCCAAGGCCTCTTTAAACTGCAAAGAGGATTATCAAGGTGCTTAAGGCACTTCAGATCTCTGGTATCTGTAGATGAGCCTTTTCAGAGGAGTCTGTGGAGACAGAGTAAGCCGAGGACGTATCTGTTTGTGAACAGTTTACCAGTGTCTTGCTTGCTACTCTTAAAAGTGTTCATAACTACTGCACTTTATGATGAACTATAAGCTTGGCACCATTTCAGGCACATGCACAAATATACACATACATAGGGGAAGCAGCGATGGTGTATCAGAAGTGAATGTATTTAAGTGCGCCATTTCTACTGTAGGTTCCATCCACTACAATAATTCTCTGCTCAGAGAGAGAAAAAGACAAAGAGAGACAGAGATAGTAATGTGCTCCTGACATAAAAACAAACAACTGAGCCAGAGAGAGAGAGAGAGAGAGAGAGAGAGATAAGCACTCAGTGGGATAAAAACCCCATACAGTTGTACTGTCTCAGTGCCCTGTGCTTCTGCTCCCTGCCAGAGGGACCCAGAGCTGGGACTCCTCCACAGCGACTCCATGTGAACAGGTGCGCAGTGCAGAGATCCTCAGAGAGAAGAGCTTCCCGTGAGAACCTGGAGCGTTGGTCTGTTCTGTGCCATCTCCTCTGTCTGCACACAGGGGAAGTGGGTCATGGATAAATGCTGAACTGCTTTGGCTTGAAGTGACTCCCACTGCTTTGGTGCAGGTTGTCACCGGATAAGGCAGCGGATACTTTTTTCCATTTTTTTCTATTTTCCCTGCCCAAGCTGGAATTTCGAATCCTCTTCAGTGCAGATTTGAATAAGAGTCAGATCAGTTTTATTTGCATTTGCACTGAGCTGAGACAGACAGGCACAGGTGCAGAGAGGCTGCGTGATTCACAGAAGCTTGAAGTCTCCGAGCATGACTGAAGTGGAGAAGGCTGTGGTGGTTCCTGGAGGAGACCTCGGTCAGGCGGATCACACTGTTGGGCTGGCGGACAACACGAGGCTATCTATTGCACATGCACTGGACCAGGGCTTATGCGGAGTCCGTCATGGAAGCTGGCATTGGCACAAGACTGCTGCCCAGCGCTACACAGACACTCGCATACAGGCAGGCCTTCCACCAAACAGGTACAGGTTGAGGGGTTGGGGAGCTACAAGACAAAAACAATATATCTATATCTAAAAGGTGTCAGGTTTTTCTAGATATATTTAGCAGCTCCTTCCACTTTGCCCTGGACATGGTTTCACATACAATGTGTGAAAATGATCCTCAAGGTTGAATACTTGTTTTTCAGTGTATTTTGAGAGTAAGTGACCTTCGAGTGAATTCTCTTGCTGTTAACTTCCCATGAGTTGTTGAGATGAAGTGATCACTAGTGATTCAAAACACTCCTCTTGGTGGCCAATGCATTTGTAGATTATGATCACAGTACAGAGAAGTATCCATGGAAAATTTTAAGTCATCACGGTAATATGCACAATTTCTCTAGTGCAGTAGTTATGAACACTTTTAAGAGTAGCAAGCAAGACACTGGTAAACCGTTCACAAACAGATACGTCCTCGGCTTACTCTGTCTCCACAGACTCCTCTGAAAAGGCTCATCTACAGATACCAGAGATCTGAAGTGCCTTAAGCACCTTGTACAGGTTTTTTTAAATGTAAAATTAACATTTTTGTTTTGTTCCACAAACGAATGAAAATGTTCTCCAAAATTCCAAGTAAAAATGTTGTAATTTAGAGCATTAATTTGCAAAAAAACAAATACGAACTTTCACTCTACCACCTAAATAAGATTTGATCTAATCAGAGCCTCATTATTAGAATAAGGTGTGTCTGTGTTGGAAATCAACAGACACTTGAATGGAATGGTTGTTATACATATAGAGATGAGATTTCGCCATGGTCTCTTCATTGTTCCAGAGCCATCAGGGAGTGGTTCAAAATGCTGGGACCACAGAACTGCCCTTTAAGAAGCCACTGAGCTATTCTTGGGATGAGCGCACTGTGCCACCCCATGGGTACACACCAGCAGAATGCAAAGTCTGGCTATGTCCAAATGGCACTGGAACAATGCTCGAGATGGCACTATGTGCAAGAGGAATCTCTAACCCATAAATCTACTGACCTACATGTAGAGAGACAAACAAAACAAGTGCATTCCATGTCACCTTCCAGGGATGATTGTGCACTCTGGGAAATGTGGGCGGAGTCAGCACTTTTGGAGCTGCTCTGAGCTGTACAGCTGTGGAATCAACATCAATCTGAACTGCTGCACCTGCACAAGGCCTAATGTGAAAGCGTTTCTAAAGCACAGAACTGATGTGACCCAGTTGTGCCACATTTATGTTTATGTTTATATGAACACAAAACGAGTTTAAGGAAATGCTTGGCTTAGGTTGACTGCAACAAAGGATCTTCTGAAGTGCTTTTTTTGTTGAGTAGCATATTCTGATGCTATGTCATTCTTAATCACAGGTCCCAGATGTTTATAAGCATGTTCATTTTAACTGTCATGATCAGTAATAATAGAGAAGAGGATTAAGCAATTAATGTTAAACCCTTTGCAACGATTACAGCCTCAACTCTTCTGGGAAGGCATTCCACAAGTTTTAGGAGTGTGTTTGAAGAAAAGTTTGACAACTCTTCCAGAACTGCACTTGTGAGTTTAGACATTGATGTTGGACGAGAAGCCCTGTCTCATGCTCGCCACTCTAATTCATCCCAAAGGTGTTCTGTCAGGTTGAGGTCAGGACTCTTTGCAGGCCAGTCAAGTTCTTCCACACCAAACTCACTCATCCATGTTTTTATGGGCCTTGCTTTGTGTACTAGTGCACTGTCATGTTGGAACAGGAAAGAGTCATCTCCAAACAGTTCCCACACATTTTGGAGCATGAAATTGTCCAAAATCTTTTGGTATGCTAAAGCATTAAGAGTTCCTTTCTCTGGAACTAACTCCTGAAAAACAACCACACACCATAATTACCCCTCTACCAAACTAAAAACAGTCTCACGCCATAATCACCCCCTCCCCCAAACTAAAAACAACCCTACAACATAATCACCCCCTTCACCAAACTATAAACAACCACACACCATAATCCCCACTTTGCATTTCTTGGTGATGTAAGACTTTATGCTGCTGCTAAGACATGGAAACCCACAACTTGAAGCTCTCTATACACTACACACGCTGATCTGAAGGCTACATGATTTGGAGGTCAGTTGCAAATGACTGTGCAAGTTGGAGACCTCTGTACACTAAATGTCATTTTATTTGGCCTACCACTTCAGGGCTGAGTTGCTATCATTCACAATCACTTTCACTTTGTTATAATACCACGGTACCTCGCTGGAATTCACTGAGCTCCTGAGAGCGACCCATCTTTCACAAATGTCTTCACGAGGTTTTCACCCGTGGCCACGGAAGTGATTGGGACACCTGAATCCAGTGAATTGTCGAGCGAATACTTTTGGGAATATATATTGTATGAGACCACTAAAAACTGAGTTGGTTAATTTTCCCGTTGGGAAAACAAAGCCGCCCGTGTCCGCTTTGCGTTTTATCCAAGCACAGACCCTCGGGGCTTGCCGTACCCAGCTACAATTCTCAGATTTAAAAGAACTTGAGGGAAAATGGCTGCACGTTTGTTTCTGGCACTTTCTGATATCTGGAGAGAGGACCTTAAACGTCACTTCTCTACAACGCACAAAAATATAAAAGTGCGTTGAATAAATGTATGCAATCCTTCGGCGTTGTAGTGCCGCGTGGAAGTAAATAATGTTTGTCCCGTTTAAAGCTTTTTTGAGTTTTTAGTCTTGGTGTTTCACGTCAATTCAGTTATTGTTCTTTCGTCTCCCCCTCTTCATGAAAATATAGCAGAGACAAACTGCAGATATTTTGAACTGTGCCAATGTTGGACCCACTACCCACATTCCAGTGTCACATAATCCACATCCACGTCCTCTTCTGTATTTTTATCTAACAGTGTCAATGGACGGTACTAGTGGCGTGTACTCTTGCACAATTTCCCTAATAGATATCGGTAATTAGTTTAAACTGATATTTAACTCTACAGCATGACGCCGTCTAATGTATAGACCGTATACAGAATATGGTAGAGTGTGATATAAACGAGAACATGTTCAAATACACGTTTACAATGGACAAGGCAAAAAAGTGGTGGTAGACATTTCATCATCTGAAGGGTTAAGGTGCCACCACGTGGATGCTGCACTCCTACAGGGAGGAGGCGCTCTGTCTACAGCCCAGCACAGGGGACCCTAAAATACAGACCACACGGTCCACTCTGGATCACTAAAAGCGAATGATTTCCAGCTCCGTGGACGGTGTGGTGTGAGCCTAGTCCAGCTGATAGTTGGGTGGTCCTCATCTTTCCTGTATCTCGCCTGGGTTCTCCAGACAGCTTCGGTCCAGAACAACGTGTAAGGATACTGTGCTCGCCCTGGGAGGTTTGAAGTTATGCTTTGCTGTCACACTCGTGTGGTTAAACATTGATTATTATTTTTTGTATCAAATGGAAATAGAAAATGGAGAACGATAACCTGAAGTTTGCTAAGTGAACAGCGCATATTTGTTCTGCACATTTTCTCTGTGTGTGTCTAGAGTGAAGCACATTTTTTGCATGTGTGGCCTCATTAGCTAGCTAGCAAATTATATTAACTTGCAGATAAAATGAAACGAAAGCAGAAGACAGTAGCGGATGCATGACTTCAGGAACTAACATTTGAGCAGGACGTTTTGATGTCATTTGTGGGCTCGTTCGTCCTTTCAAGCGTGTGTGTGTGAGCTGCTTTGTTTTCCTCCCCAGAATTAGGAAGCTAGTCGGCTAGCACGTTTAGCAGCCCTGCCGTGCTCAGATCATTCCTTATGTTCACATTTACATTGATTGTTTTTATGGGGTGTTTTGCTTTTCATATTTTGGTAGGCTGTGTGACACGAGGTCATATCAGGTAGTGACTTCAAGGGTTGAATATTTGTCGTCATTTCCCCCAAAGCTAAGGTCTAGCCACGTTTACGTGACGGGGCCAGTCCTTTCAGGAATAATAAAATAATTATAATAAAATAATTAGTTTCGTTTATAATGGATGCCACCGACGTCAAACGCGAACAGTCTTTGAGAGATCCTGCCGTTGGCAAGACTGCTCTGGTTATATGAAGGGAACTAGGATAATGTGTGTAGAAATGGATTAATAGTGGCATAAACTTTTATGCTGCTACGAGGCCAAAGTGCGGTCACGTATAAAATGTTTTTGCATAAATAAAGATGCATAAAATCTTTCCTGGCTACCAGAGCACTTTTCCCAAAGGTCATCAACATACGTGGCAGACAAAGTAATCCTATATGAGTGATACTGGTGTCAAAAATCCAAACAGGACTCTGTGTTGGAATCTGGAGGTAGAATAAAACTGATAAAACTTGTGTATTTAAACAATGTTTTTATTTTATTTTACATTAGCATGGCAGATTACCTGATCAGCGGAGGGACAGGTTATGTTCCAGAAGACGGGATGTCGGCCCAGCAGCTGTTTTCGGTTGGCGATGGGCTCACCTACAAGTAAGTGTGGTTTGCATTTAAAGGATCAGCATTTTTGGTTTTTGGTAATGGGGTACATTACGTTTACAGCACATCAGTCCAGCAGTCTGTCCAAGACGGACTCACAGCGGAAGAGCTGTGCTCTAAAGGGGACGGTATGACTTACAAGTGAGTAAAATGGAGCTTCATTTGATTGAGTTGCCTTCCCAAATGGGATCTGAGGAATCAAATACTTCTTCCCTGAAGAATGGCGAGCCCCTCAAGTCAGCTGGAAATTTAACCAAGCTATTGTGTTCTTGGTTAATTCCCCTAAACATAAACTAAAAGATAGAAGTGCACAAGACTCATTTGACAGTCTCTCTTCCACATGCCATGGTCAAAGCTGTGTGCAAATGGGTGAAGCCTCTTTGCTTTTCCAAGATCAGTAGCTGACTAGACAAGTATTTGCCATTTTCCAGTCATTAATCATTTTGATGAAATTGTGTATATGTATACACTGTTCTACCAGCTATGCCAAATATATCTTTTTCTCATAGCTTTGCAAAGAGTTCTGAAACGTTGTTGTTCTGAACAGAGCCGGCCCTGACCAATGTGGTGCCCTAGGCGAGATTTTGGTTGGTGCCCCCTGTATCATCAATCATCGGGTTGATTGTGTCACTATTAATGAAACAAATAAAAAGCAAATGACTTAAATATTACCATATAACAAGCAATAAATATAAAGGTGTTGCACAAAAAATATTTTAAAACTATTTTACATAACGTAGTGCAGAGAACAACTTTTAAATATTAATAATAAATTTAAAAAATAAATTAAAAACAACAACTACCACCAGTGCAAATCAGGGCAATTTGCCTACTGCAACATTATTATTTCAAAAGTGCATCCGCAATGAACAGAGGAGTAGTATATATTTATTTTAAGCTAAGCTAATCATAGCACCTACTAGGATTGGGCAGTATGATGACAGTGGCGGTTTTCACTAAGATCATACAGAGGGGAAAAAGCCACAATGACGATTGAGTGTTAGTTGTGAGTCAAGCGAGTTGGTTTCAAAGAAAAACACAACAGCTACAGATTGGCAACCTTTTGGATTTGTTTCAAATAAAAATGAGAGACCATTGGAGCACGCCCCCACGATTCTAATTCGATAATATGATTGGTTGATAAAACTGCCAATCTATAATAAAAGCTCTCCAAGTAAAAGGGCCTTTCTCTCTTTTACCTAGAAACAACGGTGTGCAATATTCTGATTGGTTGATTTTTTATTTCACCGCTGAGGTTTTTTTCAAGCACAAGTACGAAAAGTGGATTTGAAAGCCGATTTATAGGAAAAATACAAATTATTGGTGAAGCGTTATTAACATATATTACATATAATAGATAAAGCATCCTTTTAAAGATCAATTAACCTTCAGAGAAGGCGTTGAAGTCCCTGACGCTTCGCCAATGGTTTAGTGTTAATTCACCACATATTACCATTATATTACCTGTTTTTTGCCGCCTTTCCTCCTCCACGTTTTTCATTTTTCTACCCTGGGCACCAGAGGACTTCTGCCTTTTTGACGTCTTTACAGGGAGATGTCACTCACTCTGTGGTGTACAGAGAAACAGTAACGAGGTGCGCAGAGCCCGCGGGGGAGGGCGGGTTGGCGCGCGGGTGATAGGTGTCGTGTGTTGTTATTATAAGAATTATTAATTTGACTAATATTATTAAACAATGAAATTATGATTATGTGGACTTTGCTTGTTTTCACATTTATTAATTGTTCATTTGTTAAAAAAAAAAAAAAAAAAAAAACCGCATGCACGCGAGCGCCCCCAGCCGGCGCCCCTAGCATTTGCCTATGTCGCCTAATGGAAGGGCCGGCCCTGGTTCTGAATGTATTTACTGATGATCACCGGTTGTTTCAACACTTTGAAGTCTTTGCTTCCTTTAACAATGTGGCTTTGTCGTTATTGTTACAAAGAGTTCATTAATACATTATCAACTGCCAGTTGTGCATTAGCGTTTAACTGAATTCATCTTTTTTCTGTATCTCGCCACCTACAGAACCTTTCACATAATTTATAATTAGTTTACTATAAAGATTTTCCCCCCTCTAATATCTAAAACGTGCTAGTATACTATTACTAAAAGTAAATCTTAATAGATATTGTGTATGATAGGCCCAATAATGGCAAGCCTAAACTTGGTAAACCTTGAAATTGTTGAATTGAACTGGGCTGTGCACCAGATTGACTTATAATGCACATGATCTTAGTTTGTTTTGGTAATGGCCTTAACCAGGAGAACAAGTCTGATTCAACTGGTGTAGTATGAAGGCTGCATTAGGGTTAAGTCAGTGTGTAATAACTTTATTATAGATAATCTGTGTAGGTGGCGGAGGTCATCAGGGATAATCTGTGATGGTGGTGGTTGTCATCATTATAGATAATCTGTGATGGTGGTGGTTGTCATCATTATAGATAATCTGCGTTGGTGACGGTGATCATCATCATAGATCATCTGTGGTGGTGGCGGTGGTCAGGCAGAAATACTGCAGTGCAGACACGGAGCATCGACACTGAGAAGCCAGTGAGAGGGGCCACGTGACGGTGATGGCAGTGTGTGTGTGTGCCGGTGGCTGTGTAAGTCTTTGGGGTTAATGGAGAGCAGAATGCACAAGCTGATGCATTTGGCTTGGTTCTTAATGGAGTGCGTGCACAGACGCAGGGTGGGCCCCATGACTCTCCTTAAGGTCGGGCATGTGAGAGTTATGAAGAAGGAAAGGGGGTTACTGTTCCTCAACCTTTCATCTGAGTTCTTCAGTTTTAGACCTAAACACGTGTGTACACTCATGCTCTCACACTTGCATGTGTACGTGCACTTTTTGTTTAGTTTTTAGCACATTTTTGTTTCAGTATTTTAGATCAATTTAGATCAATCACTGACTATAATGATACTCTGTGTTACCTAAAAGGCTTTGTCAGTTCTTGCACATCCTCCCTGGTCAATGTAAAGATTTTCTGTCTCTGCTTAAGCTGTAAAGTTGAGGGGCACTGAGCATCATCAGTACAAAACCCGCTCTTCTTTCACTGATTCTAGATTATCTTCTAGATTATTGTGAATTTTACAATGAAGGCATTAGCAGACTATACACAACAGAGTCTAAGCAGGTCATTAGTGTTGTTTACCTTTATTTATCTTATTTGATGACAAACAGAAAACAAAATATTAAAGAAAACAAGAACAAATGTGCAGTTGATATCCCTTGAGTGAGGGGGAGGAAACATGCAGTGAGGGGGTGGAAACATGAGGCTTTTAAGGATTAAGGCAACGTTTTATGGCACTTGTATTGATCATGTGGCCTTATATACTGCATGCTCAAGGTGGACATTGGTTGACCTCTCATTTGTGAAGCTGTGTGAATATTGTTTCAGCATTCTGATGTTTGGACCATTTTTCAGCTACAGCACTCTAGGAGTTGTTGTGGTGTGTGTGTGTGTGTGTGTGTGTGTGTGTGTGTGTGTGTGTGTGTGTGGTGGGGGAGGGCAGAGTATGTGCAGTCACATGGCAGTGTTGGCAGCCTGTTGTACTAAAACATCTCATTGTCTCGTGTGTGTAGTGATTGGGAGTGTCAAGTTTATTTTTATTTGCCAAGTACAGGGTGTGTTACTATTGGCGCATTTCCACACGGGCCTGCTTGGCGCAGTATGGTTCGATTCGCAACGGTTTGTGAGTGTTTCCATTAGTACCAGGTACAAGTTTGCAGATACCTTCAGGTACTTTTTTCGTACCTACTCGCTCGAGGTTCTAACCGTTCCAAAGCGGAAAACTTCTGTGACGTGGAGGAACAGCATGACACTGATTGGCCAGGGAGTGTCGTCACAGGTTGCGTCACAGGACAGCATGACACTGATTGGCCAGGGAGTGTCGTCACAGGATGCATCACAGGAGAGCGACTCCTCCGCTATCGCCATCTCGTCCATTGTTGTACGGTGTTGTGGTCGCATACAAATGATGTCACGACACTACAACCCGTGCGCCAACAGCGACTCCACCCACATTGTGGTGGTCCATCATTGTAATGGAAATACAACGCGACCGTACCGATCCGTTGCGAATCGATCCGTATCGAACCGTACCGCGCCAAGCAGGCCCGTGTGGAAATGCGCCATAAGGAATTCTTCTTTCTGTGTCCCACCTAGTACATAACAGGCTATTTACCCAATGAATAGCCTACATATAATGCATCTTTGCTGTAATTTATGACTGTAATAGTATCACTTGTGTCATAATTGAATTATTCTTTTCAGTAATAAAGGTTTGACCTTTTTTTCTGCTCAGTTATTCAGTGCTTCAGTGCTATAAGACAGTGAAAATCATTTAGGTGTTCATCCCTTTCACTTGTTCCTGGTTTGATTCTAATGATACTATTTCAAGTCCTGATGACCTTCTGTCCCGTGGCCGCCTTTAGCTGCAGTGTGAGACACTGAATGGGGCTTTGAGCTTGCTCAGGCTCTTTGTGCAGGGACATGTAACACATCTGACTTCTGTGCTCCTGGCCTTAACCAGGGAAACGGATTTGACTGTCAGGTATTTTTCATCAGGTGTTTTATTTTGGTTTTTCCTTGGTCCTATAATAATTCTTTATGGCCCTCTGAGAGATGGTACCTCTTACAAAGCATTCAAGATGTGAGGCTTGTGCTCAACCTCAGGAGACCTAATAGACTGGATATTATATTTATAATGTCTTGGTCCCTGGCTCAGACCTGGGAAAGGTATTAATTTTTAATAGGCTTGTCCACATGTGATATAGATAAACAAGCATCTCGTACTCTTGCGTTGGCTGTACAGACTCTTAGGTTGCTGGTTATGTTACACCACTCTGTGACACCTGCATTTCTATACAAGGAGAGGACATGTTGGGCCAGTTTTGCCATCCACAGGATATATGGTATGCATCTTATTTTATGATCATTCTGCTTTTCAAAAGGCGTGGCTGAGTTGCTGTTATTTTGGGTACATTATTACTGCTTACACTTGTCTATGAAGTAAATAAACCCAAACAGACTGCTACCCTTAAGTGGTTTGTTGAAGTCAAGAGCTGTGTTTGAAATAGCCTACTACATACTGGATACTGCATACTGCACTCAGTATATACTGGATACTGCATACTGGTCCTCGCTGTAGTATACAGTTTCCAGTATGTGACAAAAGCAAAGCATACTATGGGGTCACATGAAAGTAGCGTTGCATGATGGGATGCAGTACACCATGAAGGTAGCTCTGTTCGCATACTGGAATATTTTGCAGAAGTAGTATGTCATCCGGGGATGTTTCGCATACTGGAAAAATATATATTTTTCTCAAACTGCTTACTGGATACTGATTTGGGGCCCAAGCTGTATGCCAGTAGTATGTAGTAGGCTATTTAGAACACAGCCTAAGTGACATCCAAGCTTTTCTCAAGGTGTGTAGTGTGCCTCGTGTAGAGATGTGCATGACTGCAAGATTGTAACACGTAGCTAATGTTTTTACATCGGTATCTTTTTCACGCTGAGTCTATAAACGAACTTTGTTTTTACATTGGCAGTTACTTCAATGTTGTTCTGCAGTCTAGGTTTACAAAATGGAGTGATATGTTACATGTACAAGAACAAAAACAGGTGATGCTTCTGCTCCAAAAAAGTGATGGTAGTCAGATACAAGCCAAGTCATGAAAATAAGATGAAGCCTGTCTTGGGTTCCTAGTGTATGTGGGCAGTGAGTATTAAAATACTCCAGACCTTTCAGTGTTTGAACACTATCATCTTAAAAAGTCACATGTTGAAGTTGCTTTTTTGTTTGCACAACTTAAAATTGAGAGCAGTGTGAATGGAATGTTCATGATCTTTGATATTTCAGTTAAGTTCAACTTATTTTCATCCTCATTTTGTCACCGCTTTGTTTGGAGCGGAAATAGTTGAAATATGAAGAGATTCATTTCAGTGGCAACTCGTTTTGTTCTTGTGCTTATAGGCTTATTTATTTATGCCTGACTGGTATCTTGTCACCTGATGCTAGCTCCAATACGCTGTCAAAATGTTCTGTTTTTTTTCCTGCAGTTTTTCTTTGTTGTTTTTGTTGGTATGTGTAAGTGAAGGCTAACACACATTCCTTCATGACACGTAGGCAGTTGCTGTATTTTTTTTAAAGATGTTGCTCAGGCACATTCTGGCTTTGGGGCCTCTTCTTAAGCGGATGTGTTTGGTCTTTTTCCCTGTATCTACTGCATTATTTGCTTGTGTATACGTCTGCTCCCTTCGCAGCACTGGCTGTCTTTTTCCCTTCAGGCACAAGGACGTCACCTTGGACAGCTGTCTGCTAACATGTGCGAGGGTTTGGTGCTGTGGTGGCATGTCTGAGGGTCCGTGTTGACCGGCGTTTCCTTGACGTCGGTGACATGCGTTGCTGTTTTGTGAGTGCGTGGTTAGCGTGCGTGGGTAGGGACAGGCCCTTCCCTTTTCCACTGTGGAAACACAGACTTTCAGTTGATCATCAGGTGGCTAACCACCACTCAGGAGGGGGTGGGGGAGGGGTGTGGCCTCGTCACTCTCACCAGACAAACACACGCTTCTGCTCTTTCTGCTTTCTGCCCTTGCTGTCGTCTCGCACTCATCCACCGAGCCGCATTTAGCCAGACGAAGCCAGACGACTCCGTTCTCAGTCCCTTCCTCCTCACCGGTGGCTAGGATTGTTTATATAATCTACTCGCCACTGTCTGCTTCATTTATGCTGCACATTCCTGTGGTTCTCACCAGGCTGTGGAGGGTTGGTCCTTGTGCTTGTGAACCCAAAACCATGTCTGACCTGTGCAGGTTCAGGGGACTCGTTTAGAACACTCGGTGTCTCAAGGCAGAGTGTTACTGCAATCGTCGGGGAATAACCTACACTACAACAGATGCTAAGAAAATTGTTTGTACTCATGTGTCTGTTAAACTATGCCAACCAGTATGTCTAACGTGATCACATTTTGGGATGGCTGTGATCTCCCAGTCCTATTAGATAATGCATCTTTCAAGCAATGGTTGCCAGGAATCTGAAGGTCATTAAGACCTTGGTCAACAAGTATTGGCTGAGTTCACATGTTTAGTCTGTCTAAAGCTGGGCCCAAGTCTAAGCTGGGCCTGAGTCAGTGCATAGGTCCAAGAAATTGGCTTTTGGAAAACGTACCTGGCTCATTAGCCTGTAATCATTGTCAGCAAGAAAATTTTTATTGCTAAACATGCTCCTATGCTTTGATTAGTTCGGGGGTCAGCAACCTGCGGCTCTTTGGTGCTGGCCTAGCGGCTCCCTGGAGCTTTTTCAAAAATGTTTGAAAATTTAAAAAGATGGGGGAGAGAAATATATTTTTTGTTTTAATATAGTTTTTGTAGGAGACAAACATGACACAACATTCTTAATGTTTTCCAATGCTGTAAGAATGTGTAAAATAAATTAAATAAAATTTCAACATTTATGTCAACGAAGATTTGCGTCATAGCCTGCGACAAACGTTTCTATTAGCAGGGCGAGATGAGGCAGGTGGCTGTTGTAAACAAACCGGTGCGTGACTTCG
Organism: Brachyhypopomus gauderio; assembly: GCF_052324685.1. Taxonomy (NCBI): domain Eukaryota; kingdom Metazoa; phylum Chordata; class Actinopteri; order Gymnotiformes; family Hypopomidae; genus Brachyhypopomus; species Brachyhypopomus gauderio. Next base: position 26,505,915 of record NC_135215.1, on the reverse strand, counting down.
CTCGCCGCGCTTCAGCGCAATGAACCAAGTTATGTTTGCTGGGCTTATACACCTTTATAAGGTTGAATTAAAGCACTTGTATGTCACTTTCAAGGTCCATTTCAATAATTCCCAGCACAGTAAACTTAATTAAGTTAAATATTTATTAGTGGTGGGCCGTTATCGGCGTTAACGGCGGTCGTTAATTTGATACTCTTATCGGGCGATATAAAAAATTATCACCGTTAATCTATTCTTAAAGTTGGGTTAGGGTCGGGGTCAAAATAGGTAAGCAAACTATGATGACTTTCAACTTGATAGTTTAGCTCGGTGTGTCCCTAACCAAATTGCACAGTAGGGGCGAGAACGAGTTTTCAAACCTTTGAATTACAAATCGCACATGCGCTTACATGGATGCAGCCACGAAGTCGCCAGGTTTGCTTAATGGAAAATTCATTTTTAGGAAGCTTCCTAATGGAGACATTGACAAGACTAAAGTTGTTTGCACCTTGTGCAACGCGGAATTAGTTTATTGTAGGAGTTCTACCAGTCTGAAGTACCATTTAAACGCAAAGCACCCGTTTGCTAATGCTGCTGACGCTGGGTCAAGCACTGATGCAGCCCAGGAGAAGAGTCGCCGCTGCCGAAAACAGGTTAAATGTACTAAATGTTGGCTTACATTTCAAATCTCATGTTTAGCTGAATAAACATGTTGTCAACCCCTTTTAATGTACAGTATGTAGGCTTACAAATTCATGTTTAACTGAATAAACCGTTGAGCATGAGTAGCCTACATTTATTGAGCATGTTTTTTTTTTTTTCAAGTATCAAAGTAGAACACCTTCCTCAAGCAGTCATTGATGCATTTTGGAAACAGGAGATGAGCCCCTGGTCTAATGTACCCTCTGTTTTAAGAAACCCTCAAAGACTTTTAGTCATTACTTGGGTAGCACGCATATGAGCCATTTTAATCTAGATTAATCTAGATTAATTTCAAGACTTCAGTGAGATTACTCTAGATTAAAAAAATTAATCTATGCCCACCCCTAATATTTATACATATACTCGTAATGATTTGAAATAATGCGCTTTTTCGTCACATTATTTATTGGTTGTTTATTTTCAAAACGCCCAATTTTAACGTCTTCATGTTCTCTCATGTTTCGTCCTGGAATTACAAGAGGCTCGTATTTGTTAACGTAATACAAGATAACTGTTCAGTCAGACAGCTATTTGTTGTGAAACGAAGTAGTTACAATTTCAAGCATTTTAAAATACTTTAGCCTAAATTCCAGCACTTTTCAAAGCTGGAACACAATGCAACGTTAAAATTCGTCAGGTAAATATTCCTACCCCTGTTTTTGAGGGTTGTTTGTTTATACTACCACATATCGTTTCAAACAACACTGCAAAGAATGCGACGCGCCAAGTATAAACGCCTCCGCTGTTCGCGGAGGTTCGCGCAAGGTGTGCGGAGTCGTGCGCTACGGTCACTCGCGAAAGTATCTTAATCTTAAAACTGTTGCCTTCCATGTATGAAGACACTAAAGAAATAGTTTTTAAATAAATTTTGTAGGATAGAGTTTAGTTTGTTAAGACTCTTTGTTCTATTATTTTGTAAATTTAGAGAATCGTGACACCCCTACTACAGAATACACTGCAGGGAGAATAAACATTTAATCATGAATGCTCATTATGTATTTGTAGCTAACTTGGTCATTTTGATGGTAGGCTAATATAGATACATACAGCATGTGTTGCCTTCATTATAAGGCTTATATAAGGCTTTTAATTTTTTGCGGCTCCAGACATATTTGTTTTTTGTTTTTTTTGGTCCAATATGGCTCTTTCAACATTTTGGGTTGCCGACCCCTGGATTAGTTGTTGTGGTCTCTAATAATGCCAAAGAAGCAATTGTGCCATAGACCATGCAGCATCCATACTAATTCTTTTTATACATGTGTGAATATGCACAATTATTTTAGACTATTTTTAGCCTGTATTTATCCATAACTACTAACAAAGTGAAGGCTATAAATAGTTACCTGGCGAATAAATATGAATACAAGTGTGACGATGGGGTGCTGGAGCAAGGACGAGACACGAGTCCAGGTCTCTGATCCAAACGACACGGTTTTTATTTTGAATATTGCGCAACGGCGCACAGAAAACATTCACAGGCACACAACGTGCAGACTATAGACAACGACGAGCACAGGACACTGCGCGAGCGCACATTAAATAGACAAACCACATTAGCCCCACGTGATCACGAGACGATTCACAGGTGAGACTTATTAATCACACAACAAAACCCTACCCACGTATATACACTGACGCAGACAAAGCACGTGGACTACGTTGACACACGCCCAAAAGGGAGGGGCCGGGGTCCTCAACGTGACAGACGCCCCCTCCAAGGGCACTACCCGTCCCGGGGTGCCAACAGGACCGAGTGCCCCGAACCCACGACGATGGGCGGATCCGACGCACTCAGTCCTGCGTCTGGGAGGTGACTGCCCTCGGGGAAGCGTCCGCCACGGACCGCCTAGAACACCCTCCCTGGGAAGACGGGGGAAAAGACGGAAGACACATTAAACGGAACGTTCACAAACACACACACAGGCACGTTCACACACAGTGGCACAAGAGGGAAAAACGGGTTTGGTAAACAAAGGGGAAGACTGACAAACACGGGAACACACACACACGACATAGGTGCCAGGCTGCGCGCCAGGAGAAGGGCGAGTAGGGGAGAAAGACCGGGAGCTACTGGCGCGGCAGGCGCTGCGGTGGGCGGTGTTCCTCCTGCCCCCGCTGCATACCCTTCACCGGACGCAGCGCGGCTGGCGGACGTGCCCGGAGAAGCGCGGCGGGCGGACGTGCCCGGAGCAGCGCGGCGGGCGGACGTGCCCGGAGCAGCGCGGCGGGCGGACTCTCCCCCCAGCTGGTCGTAGGGGACGTCCCTCTCGCCTCGCGACCGCTCTTCGGAGTCGGCTGTGGGCTCTTCCACCTCCATATCTTCCGCCTCGCTGCCCCGGCTCCAACTCATGGGCTGCTCCGGACTGCCACCCCGAGAGCAGTCCATGTTCTCTCCTCCGGAGCGACCGGAGGGTGTACTCCACCCTCCCTTTACCGTCCCAACCGAACACTCAGAGGGGGGTGGACTGACCTCCTCCTCGGAATATATGTCGCTGTCCGTGCACTCGGAAACGCCCGAGTGCACGGACAGAGGACGATCGTCCTCCTCATACCCCTCCTCCTCCTCTCCGTAGTCAGTGGGGTGTGCAGAGCGCTCCGACGGCGGGTAGTCCTCGTCGTCGTCCTCCTCCCCCTCCTCTACGACGGAAGAGGGACCTACGGGCGGAGGGAGGTAGTCCTCTTCCTCTGACTCCTCCTCTTCCTCCCCCCCGTAGTCTATTGTGGACGCGTCGTCCAACGAGGGAGCGTAGGCCTCCTCCCCACCGTAGTCTACGGTGGAGGCATCGCACAGGGACGGAGGGTATGACTCCTCCTCTTCGTCCTGCTCCTCCTCCTCGGAGTCCCCCTCCCCAAACTCCGCCTCCGGGGTCGAGTCAGCGACGCAGATCTCCCCGGGATCTCTCTCCTTCGGCGCGAGGGCGCGGGATGGAGGGGAGTGTCGCTCCCTCCAAATCCTGACCGCTCCCTGGCGGAAGAGCTCCGCCAACTCGGGGTCTCTGTCCTCAACCTTCTGGGCTGAGGTCAGCTGGAGGGCGCATACCGGGTCTGACAGTAGCTGATCGCGAGTCGGCGGGGTTATGCGGCGCGGGGGAGAGGAGGAAGAGCGGTGATGCCTCTTGCTGGAGCGTAACGCCTTCTTAGGCCGGGTAGCGTACCCTGGCATCTTCGGGTGTCTCAGGTCGGCTCGTCGTTCTGTGACGATGGGGTGCTGGAGCAAGGACGAGACATGAGTCCAGGTCTCCGATCCAAACGACGAGATTTGGGTGTTTTTAAAAGATTTGGGTGTTTTTATATGCGATTTAAAAGTGTAATTGTAATAATTGATTTCTTTTTTCGTATTATTCCTTGAGCATGTTATTGTATTTTTGAAAGCTGAAAGACATAGAAACTGTTTAGCCAGTGCTTGAGCTTAAACATTAATAATAAAAAATTATATTTGCTCATTTATTGCAAGTCATATAATTGTAGTTTTGCACACCATTATTGCATTTCACGTGTTTTCTTTATATCATGTAGGCCTAGTAAATATATACACCCAGTATCCCGCCAAATATTTGACTTTGCATGCACGCAGTGCAGACCTGTTCCGTATGACCCAGGTCATGTGCACACATGCACTCATCGCTGCTCTGGCCCTCTTGTGCCTTTCTCAAGAGCCACACTTGATTCAGGGCCCAGTCCTCAGAGGGTCGAAGGTCAGCTCAATCACGCAGTATGAGCCAGGCCTACTGCTCCTCCCAGGCCTTCCTACACCGGGAAATGTGTCTCTTTGGACTTCAGGACGAGGGCAGGGTTTTGCAATCATCATCATACATCATACATTAAGAATGGTGTTGTTCTATAACTTCGATGGGTGACCGATGCCAGTGGGTTCGTTCTGTGGACATGTTCTAAACACTGTGGTGGTGGCTACCTTCTCCACACGAGTGACGCACTTAAAAAAAAACGCACCTAAAACCTCTAACAGACAAACTTTTACCCACTTCTCAATTACTCCAAACATCTAAAGCTGCAATCTGATTTACGAACACTCTTTATGTCAATCTTGAAAGTTCAGAATTGAATTGCCTGTCAGACCCGAGGGGTGTAAAGAGTTTAATAAGTGCATGTGAGGACCTCTGATATTGTGAAAGATTTTTCTAGATTGGTAACTGTGAATGTGACTGGCTGCAATGTAAGTTGATTTTCTCTCCCTGTCTTCCTGTTTTCTAGTGATTTCCTGATTTTGCCTGGCTTCATTGACTTCACCTCTGACGAAGTGGTGAGTCATCCCCCTCTCCTCCTCCAAACTGCTTGTTTTCTTTTTTGATGGTTGTTTTTACTTGAATAACTGTCTGTGTTTTGTCCATGTGTATGTTTATATTTAGTTCCGTGTGCACTTCCTGGTTTTGGAGACTATTTATGTCTGTGCACCTACTGCCTAACCTTCACACTGTCTCATATGCATGCATGATCACACTCTCTCTCTCTCGCTCTCGCTCTCTCTCGCAGACACACAGCAGGGTTTTTATGGTACCGTCCTGATCATGGCACACACATGCCATGTCTTTAATTTGCTCACACAAACACCTGCCACACAGGCCTATTTTAGGACCTCTGATTATATAACTGAAGTAAATGACAATTATGTTGTCTAGGTACAATCCTTGTCTATCTTGAAGGCAGCTTGAGGCCTTGTAATAAAAAAAAAAAGAAACGTAGCCGTTTGAGTTGTGCTGAGCTGGAGGCTGCACAACATTGATGACGTGGCAGCATTTTAATTCTCTGCGCAGGGAAGAATTGCCCACCCATGCTAATTATTATTACCAACTAATTAGTTGCGATTTTGTAGTTCTAAGTGTTGGTCCCTAATTTAGCCAGCTGTAGTAGTTTGTAGTTGAGCACTAGCCTGTCATCTTGCCAGACAGCTGGTGAGTATGGGTACTCTTGGCTAGAGTATGAGAACTGCAGGGTTCTGTTCTGTATTCCAGTTTTTGGGAACCTCTTTGTGGTTGGTCAGCACTTTTTCACATAGGAAAATTGTATTCATCACCTTCTTTGTTTATGAAAAGTTTTAAGGTGTAGTTGAAATGTCTTTTTCTTTCTTTCGTTCATTGCATTTGGTCAGTCTATTTACAGACATGTACGTTTACTTTGAGGGGAAAGTTTAGTTACACACCTTGTTCAAACAGTTTTAAGAATTGCACTTAATTTGACAATTATCTTTACAGAGTTTGTGGTTCTGTATGTCTGTAGTCTCATGTTCAAAAACAAATGCCACAGACCTGGCTTTTATCAGGTTTCACTGACTAATTTGAATTTGTGCAAATATTCTTCCTTTGCTTTGTGCCTGGCAGAACGGTCACTGAACAGCTTTCAGTCTGTATCTAATCTAAACATCTAATCTTGTGCCTACCAGTCACAATTGCAGTCTTTTCGGGTCATTGACATTTATTCCAAGTTTTTTTAGTTACCAAAGACAGGAACAGCATAAATTAAATCATTTTGAATTTGTTTTGTTTCTGCTGATAATAGCATGATGACATTCATCTTCCTCCACTTTCTGGGATCTGTCTATAAATGGTTAGATATAATCAGTTTGATTAAAGTGTATTAATGCATTAAATAGTGTAACTGTATGTTTTAATTGACCACTGTGTTTTTTTTTATGTTCTCATGCACTAGGCAAGCATTGTTTTTTTTTGGACCATCACATAATTTTTAATTTTCTTATATTTACCCAAGTGTTGTCTGTACATCATTTGAGATAAATACATAATTGGAAATCTCTCAAGGAGAGATTGCCAAAGGTATTCGCTCACATTCGCTATGAGAATCTGCATGCCTAAGTGCAGAATAATGCACCTAGGCATGCAGACTGTTTTTACAAACATTTGTGAAAGAATGGGTCGCTCTCAGGAGCTCAGTGAATTCCAGTGTGGAACTGTGATAGGAGGCCACCTGTGCAACAAATCCAGCCAACAAATACAAAAAGTGTTTGGGAACAACAGCAACTCGCCCAGGCCTCGTGAACTGAGGGAGATGTCTGGGTCAGCAGATGCTGAGGCGCATAGTGCGAAGAGGTCGCCAACCTTCTGTAGAGTCAAGCACTGCAGACATCCAAACGTCATGTGGCCTTCAGATTAGCTCAAGAACAGTGTGCAGAGAGCTTCATGGAATGGGCTTCCATGGTCGAGCAGCTGCATCCAAACCATACATCACCAAGTGCAATGCAAAGCGTCAGATGCAGTGGTGTAAAGCACACCACCACTGGCCTCTAGAGCAGTGGAGATGTGTTCTCTGGAGTGACGAATCTCGCTTCTCCATCTGGCAATCTGATGGACTAGTACTAGAATGGTACTTGTCTGACTGCATTGTGCCAAGTGTAAAGTTCTGTTGAGGGGGGATTATGGTGTGGGGTTGTTTTTCAGGAGCTGCGCTTGGCCCCTTAGTTCCAGTGAAAGGAACACTGAATGCTTCAGCATACAAAGACATTTTGGACAATTCCATGCTCCCAACTTTGTGGGAACAGTTTGGAGCTGGCCCCTTCCTCTTCCAACATGTGCAAGGTCCATAAAGACATGGATGGCAGTCTGGTGTGGATGAACTTGACTGGCTTGCTCAGAGTCCTAACCTCAACATGATAGAACACATTTAGGTTGAATTAGAGTGGAGACTGAGAACCAGGCCTTCTCATCCAACATCAGTATGTGACCTCAAAATGTGCTTCTGGAAGAATGTAAAAAAATCCCCATAAACGTAGTCTTAAACTTTGTGGACAGCCTTCCCAGAAGAGTTGAACCTGTTCTAACTGCAAATGGTGCACCAACGTCATATTGAACCCTATGGATTAGGAGTGGGATGTCACTTAAGCTCATATGTGAGTCAAGGAAGGTGAGCGAATACTTTTGGCAATATAGTGTAGGTCGAATAATCTCTACAATGGCTGCATAGTCCACCAAAATATTAGTCCACTTTGTGTTTTGCAACTGTGTATATCTAATAACTAACAATAAGAGCTAGAATAAGGTTTCATAGGGTGCATTATCTGTGAAATCATCATCAGGATGGTGCAGTGGATCTGTCATGGTTCTGTTTTATATCTGCAAGTCAAAAAAGTAAGCAAGATGTGTCCTGAAGGGGGAGCTGCAGCACAATATTATATTTGAGTCTTGACAGGCTTTTGACAGGCTTATCATTGGCCCATCAACAATACGACTGACTAGTGCACACTGTTTTGGCAGCAAAAAATAACATTGAGTCTATAGTGTAATTCACCAAGAAATGTTGACTTATTGATGGAGTGTGAGCAAATGTTATGACACTCGTCATTAACGCAGTTTTCATAATGCAGATTTACAAAAGTGCATGTGACCCTTTATCGCCCTTTTTCATTTACATTTTCACAAGAAGTTGAAGTCTTTTATTGAAGCAATTCGAGGTCACGTCATTAGGCTGTGTAACATATTCTCAACAAAGCTGATGCTGAATAGAACAAACCACACCAGACCTTTTACACCACTTGGCCTTCAAGAGAAGGAAGAGTAGATCACTTGCAGTGGTGGTGAGTAATACACCAAAGTAGATTTTGATTTATCATTGCAAAGCTATGATTTGAACTTCTGAAAAGTTGTGTAACTACACTGTCCGATTACTTTTTTTTTTTCCTTCTCCATGCTCCATGTCTTAAATGCAGCCATTTTAATCTCTTCTGTATTTCATTCTATTAAACGGATAGTTTCCTACACCTGCCCAGATGGTCCAGGTTCTTGTTCTTTCCATGCACCCTATCCCACCCTACTGTTAATGTTCATTTTGGGAAGCCTTTTATGTGACTCAGCACTTTTTAAATAGTGGTTATAAATGAGCCAAAAGTAACTGTTCACCCTTACAGCATTAAGACGGTGCCATTTAGTTCCTACAACGTTAGATATTTATTTTCTGTGCTTGTTTGTAATGTATATTAGCTGTTTCTGACTTTTCTTGCAAGTTCTCGTTTACGGCTTTTATACACACGTGAGTTGAGCGATGGCCGCTGATGTAATCTGACGCTACGTTGGTCGGTTGGGTTCAGCAGCAGCAGGTTTGTCGAGGCCTTCGTGGATGTCTGGGAAGTAAAACGGTTGAAGTGCTGTGCAGTTGCACTGTGACACAAGTGTGGATGAAAACATTTGACCAGGTGGAATATTCCTTTACGTGACTGTAGTTTGAGATTATTCTAATAACTCCTTTTGAACTCCTCATTTTGATTCTGCCTTTTGCTTCGGTGAATTTGAATGCTGCCTGTTCTCACTGTTGGCCATTGAGGTGGAGATTGAATTGCTGTTTTGAGAACTCTGGATGAGCATGTCACAAACAGGTGGTTATGGGAGGAATGTTGAATTTTATTTATTTATATATTTTTAACTTTTATTACTTTTTTGTGCTGTAGGCACTTCTCATGCCTTCTACGCCGCCTCTCTTCATTGGCAGTAGTTTTACTAAACTAAAATTGTGAGTGTAAAATTGACACTGATGTCTGATCACCTGAGGTTAAAGGTGTGGTGAGGAACATTTGCAGAGCATCTCAGTGTTTGAGAACCACCTGCTGCTTTCATGTCAGAGGATGTAGAGGCCATCTTGTTTGAGCTACGTGGCCCAGGAGTCCCGTCCATCCAGCATGGCGGATATCTAGGTTTCAGTTCCTTTGTCCATTCTTTGCATGGTCAGCGTGCTGTCAGTTCCGGTTATTTTTTATTTCATGGATCTGCTTGTGGTGGCATGCACGTCCAGTCCAGAGAACGTGTTGTTAACATTCAGTACTGCCCTCTTGTGGTTGCTTATGCACCCCACAAGAAAATATGTATACAGGAGGTTTTGCACTTGAAATACTGTAATCTGTAATCCCTTTTACATAATACATTTCATCTGCCCTGGACTAAATTTGTGAATATGTACATTATTTATAATTTGTCATATATCATATATTTTGTAACCAGTGTACGTACATTTTCTCTGTCCCTTCCTCTTTGTTGCTGTAATATTGCAAATTTCCCCGTTGTGGGATCAATAAAGGATTATCTTATCTTATGTTAAATCATGAAGACTTGACACACTTGCTTGGTTTGTAGGACCTGACCTCAGCCCTCACCAAAAAAATCACTCTGAAGACCCCACTGATCTCCTCCCCTATGGACACAGTTACAGAGTCCTCAATGGCCATCGCCATGGCAGTAAGTCATGCCTATTCCTACATTACCTGTACTTCAACTTATTGGGTAAAACATCGGTCAGTATACACTAACTACTGTAATTTGTTATCTAGCTTATGGGTGGGATTGGCATCATTCACCATAACTGCACCCCAGAGTTTCAAGCCAATGAAGTTCGCAAAGTGAAGGTAATTAATCACTTTCAATTGACTGATTTACAGTTGGGTGGTGCCATGTAAGTAAGGGAAGTAATGTGTGCAAACACTGTTGATTTTGTGTGAATGTAGTGTTGTCACAAATTGGGCTACATCTGCTCTAAACTAAGTTGTGTGTGTGTGTGTGTGTGTGTGTGTGTGTGTGTGTGTGTGTGTGTGTGTGTGTGTGTGTGTGTGTGTGTGTGTGAGTGCAAGTCCACGTGTGTTGATTGCAGTGTACATTTCTCTGGTTTCCCATCTTTATATTCCTGCCTATCTATGACTTGGCTGCAGTGCATGCTCTGATGTAAATGTGTGTGCAGAGGTTCGAGCAGGGCTTCATCACGGACCCCGTGGTGATGAGCCCGCAGCACACGGTCGGACACGTGTTCGAGGCCAAGGTGCGGCACGGTTTCTCCGGGATCCCCGTCACCGAGACCGGCAAGATGGGCAGCAGGCTGGTGGGCATAGTCACGTCTCGAGACATCGACTTCCTCTCCGAGAAGGACCACGGCAGAACCTTGGAGGAGGTGCGTCTCTGTGTCTGTGCACGAGTCTCGTTGTTGAGTCCCAGAACCTTCTCAAGGGGACCCATGCACGTCTTCATGTATGCCTGCTTTAAAATGTGCCTGCCTGTCCACCTGCTCTGACATGCATGTCCGCTGAGTCTTGGGTATTGGTCAAAGAGCCAAAATGGGTTCATCAGTCAAAGAGCCAAAATGGATGCTGAGCTCTGGGATAATTACTCCACTGTGTAATATTGAGAAGGTAGAGCACTGTATGCTTGTGTTCTGTGTTTCACTTTGTTTATCTGAGAGATGTTTGACAAAAGCCTACTTCTACCCTTCCTATAGGTTATGACTAAAAGAAAAGACTTGGTGGTGACCCCAGAAGGGGTCACGCTCAAAGAGGCCAATGATATTCTGCAGCGCAGTAAGAAGGGTGAGAGACTCCAGATTTTGGGGATTATTTTGAGAAATAGCTCAGGCGTTTACCAAATACTGACAGCCATGAGTACCGTCATAAATGGAGCTGCTGTAGCAGCAGGAAGTCACTTGTGGTACATGTGCAATGCAGGATCAAGGTGTGGTGCAAGTGGATATAAACTCAAATGCCTAATACTCACCATCATAGAGGAAGTGTTAGATCTGAAAACAAAGAACCCCTATTGAATGGGTTGTGAATGTGCAAAGGAAATAAGTGAGCGTGTGTGTGTCTGTGTTTCTTCTAGGTAAACTCCCCATAGTCAATGACAAAGATGAGCTGGTAGCCATCATCGCCCGTACCGACCTGAAGAAGAACAGAGACTACCCTCTGGCCTCCAAAGACTCCCGCAAACAGCTGCTGTGTGGCGCTGCCATCGGCACCCGCGACGACGACAAGTACCGTCTGGACCTGCTCACACAGGCTGGCGTGGACATGGTGGTGCTGGTGAGCTCCAGAACCGCAAAGTCCGACCGATCTGCTCTCGGTTACTAATGGTGACGCTCGGTCCCGGGGCAGCTGCGTGGTAGTGCGATCTCGGGTTCAGCGTTGAAGTTTTCGCAATACCTCATGCTCTCATTTATAGTTCACGCGTTAAATTGTCTGTGCCAAAACGACATGCCGTTTACTGACATATTTGGTGAACTATTTAAAACGGGCGGTTTTCCTTTGCTATACTGGTGCTCTGAGTTATTGGGTGTATCTTCTTTCTCCTGTGGATTCATGCCAGTAAGTTTATGTTATGCTTGGTTTTCCTAGGACTCCTCACAGGGCAACTCGGTGTATCAGATCAACATGATCCACTACATCAAGCAGAAGCACCCTGAGCTGCAGGTGGTGGGAGGCAACGGTGCGTCTCTCTGGTGCTTCTGTACATATAACCCGTCCCGCTAGTGCCATGATTGTTTCATTTGTAACGTTGGGGTGCGTGTGCGCGTCTGTGTGTGTGTGTGTGTGTGTGTGTGTGTGTGTGCACAGTGGTGACAGCGGCACAGGCGAAGAACCTGATCGATGCCGGAGTGGACGCTTTGAGAGTGGGCATGGGGTGCGGCTCCATCTGCATCACTCAGGAAGGTGGGTAGTTACACACCTCACCCGCACGCTGCAGTCACACCCCCCCTCCGAGTGTTACCCTGCACCCCCGGGTGCTACTACTACAGCATGGGGGTAGTGGGGGTACTACTACACTACAGCATGGGGGTAGTGGGGGTACTACTACACTACAGCATGGGGGTAGTGGGGGTACTACTATACACTACAGCATGGGGGTAGTGGGGGTACTACTATACACTACAGCATGGGGGTAGTGGGGGTACTACTACACTACAGCATGGGGGTAGTGGGGGTACTACTATACACTACAGCATGGGGGTAGTGGGGGTACTACTATACACTACAGCATGGGGGTAGTGGGGGTACTACTACACTACAGCATGGGGGTAGTGGGGGTACTACTACACTACAGCATGGGGGTAGTGGGGGTACTACTACACTACAGCATGGGGGTAGTGGGGGTACTACTACACTACAGCATGGGGGTAGTGGGGGTACTACTACACTACAGCAT